>NW_020214394.1:229121-330402 GCF_003070985.1 Temnothorax curvispinosus
TAATGTGCTTGAGGTTACACTCGCACTGGTACACGTATAAAGAGAGAATGCGAAATAGTTTAATAGTTCATTTAACAATAAAAATGACATTAATAGAATCAAAAGGAGAACCTGAATGTATTAATGTTATTAAATTATTATTTGTTTCAAATATACTAAAAAAAACTAAAATTTTTTTTAAAAAAATATCAAAGTAAAGTTTTTTCCTTATAGATAATAGAAATTAGAAGAAAATACTTGTATTAGAGTTGGATCTTAATAAAAATAATTAGTTTTATATATATTAGAAAAAATTATTGAAATAATTAGTTTTTGTTAAAGTTGCTGAAATAAATAAAAAAAGAAAGCAACTTGGTTTATACACATTTTATGATATGTAACTCATGCTCGGTTGACGCAATTATTACTACTTTTATAACAAAAATAGATTGAAACCACATTGTTTCACATAACAACTATCTTGACGGGCGCGGACACTTAGCACTTTTTAAACTTTTTAAAAAAAGTAATTTTTTATGCTGATAATTTAGTCGCAGGTTGCTGTAAGAAAAAATCATTTACAAATAAAAAATCTCAATCGTTCTATCAATGATCATCTTATCATCTATTGTCATCTCGTGATCTTTTGCATTTCGATGATTCAATCAAGAATCTAAAATTAAATATAACTAGGAAATATTTGATAAATATTATCGAAACTTTTTTAAATATCTGCAAGTTTTGGAAAGCTAATTTTTATTATTTTATGACTTAAATAACTAAAATTTTAAAGTTATTTGTGTATTATTTTCGGGAACGAAGGGAAGAAGAACGCAATTAGTATTTTGTAGAATATTTTTATTGGCTCAATTCTCGTGTTTTATACAAAACATCTAACAAACACAGATGCTTCCGGCTGAATTTATTCCGACCTGCCTTTACGAAAAGCGGCTAATCTATCAATTTTTGCATCTAATGCACTTGTGTCTCGCAATGTTTCCGAAGAGTGGCGAAGAGTACGCTACGTACAACGCGATTATCGGTTTGCTCAACAGTGCTTAATGTGGATGCATATAATGGTTAATTAATACTAAGCTAGCAATATTGGTAAATGTAATAAAATGTCATGTATCTGTGTTTCTTTTGTATGTATGTGTATGTATATGAGCGTGTACTTGTGTGTAATACTCAACAACTCTGCGCTAAAGTTCAGCCGCGGACGGGGACATGAGGCTAGGCCATGGAAATCGATTTTACAATTTCTGCATAACATTTTTCGCTATATACAAAAACGATCACTAGATCCTGTAACTCGTGTCTGGACGAAGAGCTTTGCGTGCACCATACGCTCTGTCTTTGACTCTAATCTCATCGCCGGTGAGTTTCACGTGGCCGCGAACTCATCTTGCATCCCACGCGTGTGCGTCCGATCTTAGGGACGAAGACGTGAAACTTTGAGAGGCGACGGTGACGACGCGGATGGTCTCGACAATATGATATGCCTTCGTAGAGATCTATTTAGCAAAAAGTTCGTTTAATCCATTAATGCCTAAAGTTTTATAGATTAATTAACAATTTATTACCGCAACAACAACAAAGTTCCCTCCTCCAAGTTTTTTCGTTGAGTTTCACGCCTATACTCGGCGGCTCGCTGTTCAGCGAGAGTGTAACCGGATATACTTTACAAATCTTGTCCGAGAGGACCTTCGTGACTATTCCAGCCGGTTTCCGGTATAACTTATTTCACCGCGACGGGATCGGATCGTTGCGTGCGACTGCACCATCGGGATTCCATTACACGCGCGTTATGGAGCACAGTCGAGGATAATCTAATTTCGGCGTAGAATACTTACGGCACGAACGGAACAATTGGAAGCTCAACGATCGATCTACGGTGTCGAGCGATCTAAGCTAAGAAAATGTGCTATTTAGCAGAGCATCGAATCGAAGTAAAATTAGAATTATCGAAATGGATACGTTCGGTTTCGGAACTGCGCGTTGAAGCATTTCGGAGAAAAATTTATAATACAAGAATTTTACACGATTAATTTCCATGGATTAATTTCAGCCGTCAATATGCACGTGTGTTTCGAGAGGATAATCTATTTATAATTATTTACAATAAAAATCTCCGCAAAAATTGGAGTTCAAGAAGTTCTTAAAATTAACATATATAAAGCAATGCACTTTCAGGTATTTAAAATTAGTGATATAAGTTTCTTTTTCGTTAAAATTATTGCATAAGTTTTTTTGGAATCGGTAAAATTTGCGTCTTTTTGCTTTTCTGTCTGTTAAATTCAATACTCTGTAATCTCCCGTTCCGTGAAATTATTTCGCCACAAATTAGCGACATTTTTATTTTTATCTTTTCGAAGAAGCAATAGTCATTTTTACAACTTCATGTTATTATCCGCGATGTCGTCTAAAACCGCGCGAATCCGTGTTTGAGGATTTTCAATCCTCATCGCGGGACGTTGCCATTATACCTGCATATAGATCCATCGAAAATATGTCACGCGTGGTCACTTCCGGAACCGAACCGAGCCGGAGACCGCGGTTCGATGCCCTGAGCTTAGAGAGCGGTATCGGGAGTAGTTTCTACGGAATATCACCTATAGGATCCTTGTGTGTTTTTTCTGCGATGATTCGTTAATTGTGCGCCTTTCTTTCTCGTTCGGTAACGCGGTACCTGCACGCGGCCGTCGGGATCTTTCTCTCTCTTCGTCGCGATTCAATTAACGCGGAGAACGTGATCTCACCGTCGGTTGCGCAAACCCGCGCGTGTCGCGGTACGCGAACGACTCTCTACGGTAGCGTGGAAACAAAAGTGTTAAGAAAAACAAGTCGTCAAGCGGCTAATGATTCGGCCGGCGCATTTCCATGGCCGCGATGTCGTCCACGGAGATAAGCTTTTCTATGGGGATGCACGAGAGCTCACCGCCGACGCACGATTGCGGCTGTTGCCACCTGGCCTCCCTTTCCGCCTCCTTGGCCTTAAGCTCGGCCTCCCGTGCGCGGCGTTCCTTCAGCTTTAGCGAAAAGATCGCCACCGAGCGCGCCCGTTTCATTAGGCTTTGCTTCACGCGCGTCTTCTTCGCCTCCCGGTCCTCCTTCGACGGTTTCTCCTCCTCCTGACTCGAGATAGTCTTACTGGAGTCCGACAGCCCGCTCGAGTCCTTCTCTTTTTCGGCGATATGGGACTGCCGTTCGCGATGTTCGTGCGTTTCCCGCTGATGATGCTGCTGCTGTTGCTGCTGTTGCTGCTGCTGTTGCTGTTGTTGCTGTTGCTGTTGCTGTTGCTGTTGCTGTTGCTGTTGCTGTTGCTGGTGGTATTGCTGCTTCTCCGTCTTCTCGCGCGCTTTTTCCTTTTCGGGCGAGAAGCGGAACTTCTGGTTCCTATGAGCCACCGCCCACGGCGGTGCCGATCTTTAAGTAGGATACTAATATATTATCATCGAAATATAAGGAACAAGAACGAGCTATTAAAAAAATTAATGTATATAAAAAATATCTTTATATTAAGAACAAAGAAAATATTCAAGGTTTTTGATCAGATAAATGTGCAATCAGAGCGCATATTTTATCACAGAAAAACCGCGTATATCTTATTCCTTGTACCTGAGGAGATCGCTATCTGAGGAGGATGCGAGTTCTTTGGAAACGATGCAATCGGTTGACCTATGCAAAGTTAATTCCTCCTCCCGTCCGCTTACCGCAGCGGCACCAGTAATTTCGGAGTCGCTCGATTTTCGTGCACCTGGCTCCAGACCTAATCGACGTACCCAATCGACGCCGCCGTGTGGTCCGATGGTCAGATGATGGCCAAACTGATCGTTGGTACCAGACGCCTCCGGTTCGTTGCTCATCAACCACTCCCTCGAGCGTCTTCCTATTGAGAAACTTCTCATCAACGCGAATATTTATCCGCTTGATGAGGTCTTTTGCGTGATCCTCGATTCAGAATTTTTGTGATAGATATTAACATGTCATCTGCTTAGCGAGTTTCATATATTTTATCGTACACAACAGAATTCTCATCATAAGTATATAATGGTAAAATATTCCGTAATGATTAAAAATAAAAATTATATTAATTATTTTGATTAGCACACTTTTTACTTTACATTGTTATTTAACTATTTTTATTATTCAAAATTTTGTATTAGATGACATTTATTGTTTTTATGTTTTAAATATTAAAAAAAAATAATTAATAAGATAACCACGGTGGCAGAGCAACATGTTAATTACATTAAAGTGATTTGAGCGTTACATAAACTTTTCTCATATAAAATCTTTCATGCGCGTTTGGAAAACCGAACCTCGTTCGCCTCCGGGTATAGAACATCTCGGCGTGTTACGAATGTCCCGGGTGACGTTGGAATTGCCCTCGGGTAGGAACGGGCTGGTCTCGCTGCTGCTTCCACCGCTGGGGGTCCCGGCCATGGGTGGTGTTTCCGCGATCCTCGGCACCGACGCGGACGCGGCGCTCGGCGTTGTCGGCCCGCTTGGCGTATGGGCGGTGGAGGCCAGGGTCGGCGTGTCCGCACGGCTGGACATAGTCGGGTAGCCGGTGCGGTCGGAAAGCAAGTGCTGCTCTTCGCTCTCTCCGTCTGCTGGACTCACCACGAATCTCCCTGAGTTCGAGCGAAATTAATAGCAGGTAGGAGGAAAGGATGCAATGCGACAGGCAAAGCGATTAACACTTTCTTGCTGATAAGTGCGCGGAGATCATTGGCGAACTATCGCAGGATACTGGACAGGTAGTCAATGGCCACTGGATCGGGGAAGATGAAATTGGGATACAAAGATATTTTAATTTTCTCGAAGAAGTCGTATAGAATAGCTTCGATTAGTATGTTAGGTGATAGGCAGATAGTATACATTGAGTTGAGCATCACGTAAAGATGAATTATGTACCTATCACTGTCGTTGGTTGTTGTTCTGGTGACGGAGTCGAGGATAGCCTTCGGACCGCCTCACGTCTTAAGAATTCCACTTTAGCCATCTCGGTGGCGACCCAATGAGGTATATCGGGAATCGCGCAAATAATCACAAATCGAATAGCGAACATTATGTGCTCCAGTGCCACGATTAGTAAAATCGTTTGCGTTGCTGACATCTCCGGAAACATTCGTTGTACCTGCCCGCTCAGTCCGATTAGGGCGCAGTTTACCAAAATAGCGACCAAGCCCATCGCCTCCATGGCGTTCTAACAAAGTTGCAAAATTAAGCTTGTATTGGTTGAACTATATTTTTAATCTACGCGCAATGTATTTTTTAAATTTAACTTCGCAGATGGATTTAGCACGCAAAAATAAAAGAAGGAATATATTCTATTTAACTTTGATTTTTTAAATTATAATTATTTCTCACTCAATATTTTACTTCTGTTGCGATAACTGCAATAACGACTTTTTAATAGAGATTAATGATATTGTAAGAGTTTCTATTGGAACCTAAAGTGCTCATTTTGAGCGCTTTCTGTAAAGAGAAGTAGATGAATAATTAATACAACATAAAAATAAATAATTAATTTATAAAATCAGATGTGATAAATATTTATTAAAATTTTTTTTTAATTATTTTGTTGGCTAAATTTATTCTGAAATTCACACTCGCGTACATTATGAGTTTTCGGAAATCGTTCTTCACTTACCTGCCATGTGCCGATATTCGAGACCCTACGCCCGAAAGGTCGTTGAAGTACGAAACACAGTTTGAACGCGTCGCCGCGCAATTCGAGCAAATTCCCAAGTAAAGCGGCCATCGCAGCCAACGGAAATGCGGAAGAGAAAAGACAGACGTATCCCAGTTGCGATAACATTTCCAGATGCTCTGAAAACGCCCCGTCATACTGCAAATTGATAATTATTTATTAAGATCTCACACAAAACATCTTCGTGATTGTTGCAAGAATTTTGTTGCAAGAAGATTGTTGAAAGATTGTCTATAAATTACAAAACTTACTTAAAGATATTCTTATTAAACTATATATAAATTTATATATACATTTATATATTCTTATATATTACATTATATAAATTTATACATATATTTTTAGCACGTTTTTTACCCTGCTATAAATAGAAACGTAATTATTTTATTATCTGGTTTATACATATATAAAATGTATAAGTATAAAGACACTTTCTACATATTTATATATCTTTATAGCTATTAAATGCTTAAAAAATCACAATTTGCTAATTCTATTGTATATATTTAACCCTTAAATGCCACACCTCTCAAGAATCTCGTAAATGACACATGGAGTCTAAAAGACCCCAGCATGAAAAATGTCTCCTTACTCATTGATTTTTTGATATTTAGTTATGAAAATTATTTTCAATGTTGTTCAAGGCTTAGAAAAGAGAATAAAATGCTTATATTGTTAAAATTTCAATTTCAACATAGTATAAAAAATTAAGTAAACTGAGTACTGCTAAGTGTACAACCGAGTAGATCAATCACTCAACTATCATCAATGGGAGCATGCCGAGCATGAGGTCCATTTTTGGGGGGAACATTTGAAAATATATCATTGTAAAGGGTCTGGGGTCCGCTGGACCCCGGGTGGCATTTAAGGGTTAAATAATTATATGTAGAAGAACTTTTAAACTAACCTGTCAATATTTGGCAATGAAATAAGTAATGCAAGTTTATTTAATATTATTGACTTAATAAAAATGTCTAACACGATGCTAATAAAGTGTATATATTCAGTGTTTATCTTTGAATAATTAAAACACTCAATAACTTATCTTGGTCGTGGATCCACGTGCATTTAAAGTAAATTAAATTTTGGCAAGACGAAAATTGAAAACATGAGGGTGGGCTCTGCGTGATAAGCCGTGAGAACTCTGTTTATTCCTTTCGGTCACGCTGCATAATTTGAAACTTACGTGATATTTGAAAAATATAGTCGGAAATATTCCGACATTCTATCTAAAGAGTTGGCTCTAAGAGTTACTTAGAGCTGAATAAACTTTTTTCTAACAAGCCAAAACAACGTAAAATTTTTGGATTTTATATAAAATTATATAAAATTTAATATTTTGATCAAATGTATAACATTGCTATAACAATCAAATGTAAAATAGTTTAATTAGTAAAAATTATGCAGTTTGCATTTTTAAGAAAAATCGCAATTATTCATGACAGAAAGGATTGGTCTTTAATGATAGGATGAGTGTGTGATATTACCTTCCTGGTGGATACCTGTGCGTCGTCGGTGGAATGGGTGTGAAACGGGAAAAAATCATTAAAATTCTGCAAAAAGAAACGACCAACAAACGCAACACGGCATTGACATTACTATTAATAGTTCGGCTCAATTGTCATGCGATAGAATGCGCAGAGTGCAGTCTGAGCGGAAAGAAAGGACGGAAAGATCATAGAGGCGAGATAAATGGGTCGATCTATGATACGACGCGTTCGATTCACTCGCAATCTCGTACGACACCCTCGAGACCTGTTCAAGGAGAGAGACCTTGACAAGACAACTGAAGCACCTATCAAGCGTAATCTCGATAGAGAGACGCATCTCTATAGTCTTCTTTATTTTTGTACACATTGCGTTTTCGATTGCGAGCGCTTCGAAAGTCGTGCGTATATGCGTGTGCGGCATAGTGCTCCCAGAAAAACGAAAGAGCTATTGGCTAAATCTAGACCAAACCTTGAACGTAACGTCACTAAGTAGAGAATTAGTGGGATGCCCTACTCTGTAGAGGGAACTCTCCAGTTCTGCCTGGCTGACGTTCCGCGGTTGCTTCGATTTGCCGCTGTCAGGTCGTTCGTCCTTCTCCTCGTTGTCCTTACCGCCTTGTATCTCCTCGCCCTCCTGGCCGGGGGGTGGCCTCGCCTCGCTGGGACTCAGGGCCCCGAACAGCTCGAAGCTTAGCCGCGCCAGTCGTAGTTGTTCGACCAGATACGGCACCGCGGATTCCTTCAGATTTCCAATTACCTGGCGAGCTATGAGCAGAGCCGCCAATTGCTGAAACGGAAATTTATATTCTCATGTGGTTGTAATACATCGCGGGGGAGATAGAGATTCTCACCTCCTTGAGTCTCTCTTGATCTTGAAGATAGAAGGCGATGTAAAACAGCGATAGGAAGGAGTTAACAAACTGAAACTGAAATGTAGGATAGTTGTTGCAGATTATCTGAAGATCGCAGTGGCGTTAGCACACATACACCATATGTACAAAAGGTACACAAAAGCGCGATTACGAAGGCCTGTGATGTATAAGATTATTAAGCGTAAGCAAAAAAGTGTTCGTTTGCGAAAAGAATGTTCATGCAGCGACAGAGACAGCCAGAGCAGGCACATCTGCTTTAAAATAAAAAGCTTGAAGTCTATATTGTATTTTTCAAAATGTCCATCTCTAATATACGATTATTTTCTTTAAACATTGCCGTTAGTTTTCAATTAATTTAGAGTAATTGTGTAAGCTCATTTGTGTGAATCGCAGATTAATGTGATTGAATAAAATTGACCGAATTAAAGAAATTACTTTTATTTTTAATTATAAAGAATTTTATAATAAGTGAACAAGTAGTTTAGAAATCTAATGTTTATTTTATTTTAAGTATTGTATATTTTATTTATATTTTACATAGAATTTATTATGTTTATTCAAAATTCAAATATATTGTGTAAAAATAATTATGACAGAATAACTTGAGATTAAAAATTATATTTCTACAAGATTTTTTTTTAGAAGAAAACTTCTTTATTTATACAATAACATTGTACATCCAATGAATTTTTGTGAATAAAGAAGTGAGTATAGTTTAGTAATTATACCACAGCACGCAGAATATTATAAAGCTGCTACACTTCTTTGAATATAATGTTACATTTTATTTCGAGGATCAATGCAGAATTAATTCTTGATTAAAAAATAAATTGCATAAAACGATTAATAATAATAGTTGTGAAGTTAAGCGATTCAAGCAAATTAAAATTACGTCATTTCGTGTATTATAAATAGCTATTGACAAAGTTTTTTTAATTCGATTCATGGCATACCGTCAAAATATTGTATGTGATAACATAAGTAAAAAATGATAAATACTATTTATTGCGTTTAATTAGAGGAGGACATGTGTACAACGTTTAGCACAACATTTATATTCTATTCGTTGAAAATGGAGAGTTCTTCTTATTACCAGTGCCACTTTGTAGATCAGATGATTCTCGTACTCGGTGTCTAGTCGATAGTTTTCTGCGTCCAACACACAAAAATCACAAATACTATCTACCGCACCATGAACGCTCTCCAAAACTTAAATGATAACGAAACTGTATCTATATATAGTATGTCACGGGTTTAACCACATAAAAAAAAAACAGAGCAACAATCTCTCATGTAAATGTATGATGTTCTTGTTACATAATCTTTCAATTATTCTCTAGAAGAAGCTAAGCCGTGGAAAAATTATCGAAAGTATATGCTATGCTTTTGAACTAGACGTGCACAGTGTACCGTAGAATACACATATCGATGCGAAAAAGTCGGCAAATGGCAATTGTTCGTATTTTGAATCGCACGGAGATACGATTATGTCGAAAGAAAGAGAGGAAGAGAGATAGAAAGAGAGAGAGTGTGTGTGAAAAAGAGAGAGTATAAGAGAGAGAGAGTGAGAGAGGGGGAAGGAAAGAAAAGAAAGAGAAAGTGTAAAATACAGGGACTCGATTATCATTGGGATACATACCCAAATCATTTAACCACACCGCGACTTTGAAGTACGCTTCGTCCATTAATGCAATCACCACCGCGAGTAACACCTTTGGCACGTAACTAAGCCAGAATCCATAGCCGCCAGATTCAAGATGCGCGTCCCACCAATCCTGTAATTTTGCAAAGTCAAACAAGTCGAAGAGTTATATATTTATAGTAATATAAATTTCACAATTTTTTTAACTTTTTTAAACTTTATTTTTCTTTGAAAAATGAGTGCACATAAATTGTACATTTATATATTCTAAACATATATTCAGCATAAATAAGTCAAAGTGACAAAAAATAAATATTTTTGCTATTTGTACTTATAAGTTTTTGATTTAGATAATAGGAAACAAGTCTTTAAACGATCTTATAATATAATCATTTCCCTATAATCAATTTAAACTTTTTTACGATTAAAAACTGTGCAACACACTTATACGTGCCTGTATCTGAAAACTCAGAATCATAACGATGAAGACGAAGAGTAAACAGATTGCGATAATAGGAACGCTCACTAAGTATCGAAACATGTTTCTTCGCCACCTGGGATACGTCGGTTCCAGCCTACCCGTCACTGGTGAAACTTCCAAAGTTCCCTGAACACAGTTAGGATTGAATTGATTAAATTGATCAAACCTCTCGAACGGGCTTTACAAGTGGACTTTTGTCAAAAATCCGTCGCGTATATCCTCTATATTTTCACTTGTACGGCGTAACAAAAAAGCCTATTCTATTCGCTGTGTAACTTTAGACGCTGGAGTAGCACACTACGACGTTACCATATGCCGACATCGGCGTGCTAAGGCTTAAAAATGTTGGAAAGGTTCTTACTGTAAACAGAGGTCTAGGCTCGACCAATAAATCGTCCCTCTGATCCAAAGTGCCCCACCTGTACGCCAATTCCGCGCCCCTCCTTTTCCACGTCTCTAGGTATACGGTAGCCCATATCACGTTGAACACCGAAAACAGAACGTACGCCACGTCCTCCACCGCTTGGTTCCTACCGATGATGCCGACCTAAACAGTCGGGATTCGATTGTTACTTATTTTTGCTTACCTCTGAATCTCGGAGCATTCCGTTGTCTGAGAATCCGGTTTATTTTACATCCAAATTTGTCATTAGTTTCGTTTTATTCGGTTTATTAAATAAACAAGATATATTATACACACTTGCTCTATACTCGTTGCTTGACTAGCGATACGTGAGACTTGTACGTACCCAGTATATGACACCCACTGCAGCTGGAACGATCAAAGCGGTGGTGTAGTGGCCGAGCCAGGCGAAGTACATGGTGATTTTCACCCCGAAGTATTTACAAATATCATCCAACGGTTGAGGGCTGAGGAACGCGCGGACCCAACTCCGTTGCAGTTTCTCTAACGCGGGTAATTCGTGAAGAGGGAAGACCTGATGAAAGTAGAGTCGCGTCACGGATCTCCCCTTCGACGAGATGAGATTCCTTGAATCTCGTCTCGTCGAAGGAGGGGCGAACGGGGCACGGTCAAATCAACATACGCATATATCGCACCTGAGAAATAATACCGGATGAAATGCACTTTGGGATAATCGCTTGACCCTCCACCATCTTAAGACCGGGTAAACTGTGGAGATCCTGAGGGCCGGCCCTCAGGGTGTGAAGTAGGTGCAGAACAAGGGACTGCCTTTCCTGCGTAGTGAAGAATCGGATCTCGTCGTCGCTACCTTCGAAGCAGTTAGCCTCGGAGCCGACGAACTCCTTAAATCCACCGCCAAATTCCTGTCTCAGGGATTTTGGAAGATGCACCTCCTCGGCTGCCTTGAGCAGACTGCGTGCCGATCGAGTTACACGTATGCGACTGATTCTTACGCGCGCGCGATTTTCGTTAAAGCGTACCTTATATTCTGTCGAGAAACGGATACTTACACGCTGAACGGTGCCGTAATGTAAAACCCGTAACTGTCCGACGAGGCGTGATGTCGCACGTGAACTATTAGCCCCGGGGTTCCAGCCCGGAGCCGACCTAGGAGCCACATCAAGGTCTCGTCGTTCGCCCCGCTGGGGAACATCATGACTACATCGCATTCCTAAAAGAAGTCAAATTATTGAGCTTTTTGCGCATGATTTACGTGACAGAAAGTTATTGAATTTTGCAACATCCATCTCTCTAAATATATAATCTCTATGTCTATATAGATATATTTATTATATACATCTAACGTGAATATAATAAATAAAAAATAAGTACATTTTATAAAAAGAATTTTTATAAATTTAAAAAGTTTTTATTCTGCATCTATATCGCGCGCGGTAATAATTTGTAAGGATCGCAAAGAAAAAATTGTGGAACAGCATATTAAGTTTATTGGACGACTACATAAATCCATTAGGTACGGCTTTCCGAAGAATAGTTCAACGGTCTTACACGTTTCGTTTCGTGAAGTATTAATGGTCTCCAACGCGACTGAAAAAAAACCACTCGAGGGTCTAGTGGTGTGGCCAAATAAGTTACGTGCATTACTAGGTCAGCCGTGTTATCGGGATATCGTTGTATGCGAATTGGCAATATCAAGCGCTATACTAGTTGGATTTCAGCCAGCTTATTCTGATTTTCGAGCGTTAAGATTAGGCGTGGAAACTACTGCGAGTCGAAAAAAGTAGACATTATATTTAGGAAAGGAAAATAGTTATATACGCGATGAATTAATTCCTTTTGGACAAGAAATTGCTTACCATCCTGACTTAATTATCCACTTTAATAGTATGGTGCCAGCAATAATTCTCTTTCTCTTTTTCTCTTCCTTTCTTTATATAATTTATATAAGATAAATTAATACTGCATAACGATAATAACTCTTCTCATCTTATTTGATCGAAAAAATTCGAGATATGTAATATTATTTACTGCAAAAAATACTGCGTCGCAAAAATATTCTTTAAATATATACATGCTATATAATTTCCATTTGTACTCCAAAATGTATGTTATCTCAAATAATGGAAACGAGTATCGTTATGAAAACAATTAGTTTGCAAATCACGTGCAAATATGCAGATTCTGTAGATGATATTGCATATTACGATACCTATTGCATTTACATAAGTTGAACAGATGACTCTAAATGACATTTTTAAGAGAGAGAAAGAGAAAGAGAGAAGTGGAAAATTTTGAAACTTTTATTGAAAATAATATATTGTTAAAATTATTGTAAAAATGTTCTATATTTCATAAAATAATATGCTCAAGATAAATTCATTTTCCATCGAGCTAACACGATGAAAATCGAATTCGCAATTCAAGACGGAGATAGTAGGACAAACCAAATAGTATAGAATCAACAATGTAGCTTGAAAGGGTAAACATCGCGAAGTTCTTCGGTACCCACTAATAGCTTGACGATCGATATTATCACTTTCGTAGAAACAGAACTACATACCATAATCTTTAACGAGTGTTGTTCACAGAATGTTCAATTCGATGATCCAATTTACAGAAGAGACTTTTTTGTTTGTGTTTTTAAGAATAAAACTTAGAATTAGTATTCTTGTTAATAGGTATATGTGCCAACGTGTTTCTTTTATCAGATTAGATTTTTGCGGTGATATCATTGAACGACCCTGATTGATGAAGATAGTCACGTACACGAGGAAGAAATAGAGATACTTGAGTACCTGTCGCTAATGGCGACACACAGAGGCTACCGTTATCGCTGTGACCACAGCAATCGAGTGTTAAAAGGATATTATATAAACGATATTACATTACCAGTCGAGAAAACTAGCATTGCCTTTTATCATAAAAGAGCATTCGCGCATTAAACTCGTACAAAATGACCGAAGTGAAACGTGACGCGTACCTCACTCCTTTAATAACGTTTGGAATCGATAATTTACCTGTAAATAACGTTGTGTTGCATTACGTAAAATTATTCCGTGACATTGACACATAAAGTTTATAATTAAATTTATTTCGAGTATAATTGTAATTGGACAAAACTCGCCAATTTCTCCACTTTATGAAATAATATTGAAATTGAAGTATTGTCTGTGCAGCAAAACGTTTGCCAAATAATATCTCGCCAAATTTGATATCGAATAATATTTCGCGAAGTTTGACGTTGAATATTATTTAATATTCAAAAACATCTTTATTAATAACTTATTTAATCTAGTTATTACATTCCAACGACAGTCATAACATTTTACATCCGCTGCTGTGATGTCGACTGAAAGATACGAATTTCCGACGAGACTTCCTTTCACGGAATTATGATGTTATCTATACGATGTCGAATGAATACTTAATAGTTTTTACTCTTGCCTATCATGAAAATTGCTTTCGATCCATTTAACTGTGTGTTTAATAATAATTAAAACACATACCTGAGTAGGAACCTTTTGTATCCATAGGCGGCGGGGGGTCATTAAATGGCCTGTACATGGTATTTTCCGTCTCAAAAGACGGGACGCTGCAAACAGAAACATGTAACCGTTGAGATTATATTAAATTTAAGTTTTAGGCATGACATCGTCGATTCATAATTATTGATTGCACGAAGAATTATAACTTCGAGATGAAAGTTTCAAGTCTTAGTACGCGCGTGGCTTCTGCAAAATTTAATATTCCCAATTTTATTTATTGACATGGCACGGGTGTGTAATTCCTTTTATTTTTAACTGACATGAGTCGCCTTAGCTTCGTGTGGGCGTATACCCTTTTTAAAAATTATTCTTCGAATTATTCAGGTTGTATCTCGACCATGTTATCGAGAAAATAAATTTATGCACACTGCAACATTGAACGGCGATTCCTTAAATAGATTAGCTATACGTTTTTGTATTGAAAATATTACAAATCGTTACAAAATAAAAAGCAACCGCGTATCGTATATTTCTAATGAAAAAGAGCGCGCCAATTTCTTTTTCTCGTGCGAATTTTCTCAAGTATTATAAATACAATATGTTTAAACTTTAATTATTAGCATTTCTTTTTTTACATTTTTTACAAACTATATATTGCTATAAAATTGTTATAAATATATGTTTAAACTTTCATTATTAGCATTTCTTTTTTTACATTTTTTACAAACTATATGTTGCTATAAAAAAATAAAAAGATAGCGGCTATTTTTGCATGGAACAAATAAGCCTTGTATAAAAGAAAGAAAAAAATGTATTTTTAAAAATTTGGTGCATTATTTGGATAATCTAATAAGATAATGATTATAAAAGAAATGATTATATTCGTTATGACGTATATATTTCGGTTTTGTACACTTTGGATGCGTTTTGTTTCACGCATGATACGCATAATGCATCACTTATCCTTGTTTAACATGCGGTGAACAACAAGGATAAATGATGCATTATGCACACATCATGCGTAAAACGGAACGCACCCTTTGTTTGTAAAAAAAAATGTACAAAAATAATTGCCGAGGAATAACGTTTCGCCGTTAGGGTTGATTCCTCTGACGTCAGTTAACTTCAGTCGTAGTTTGATTGTCTCTCTTGTTTGCCAAAAGGGATGGAGAAACAATTAAACTACGGTTAAAGTCAATTGATGTGGTAAGAATCGGTTTCTCTCGACACGTGTAACGAAAACCAAACGGTAAATTATACCGCTGCGCAAGGGATGCGACCATTAATCTCGTATACCTACAAACGTGTAATGACAAAAAATCCGTCGACAAGATAAAGTATGTGCGATTACTTTGAGCGAACTCGAAGGTATCTAGCGTAGGCGTGAAGATGGGCATCCATCTATGTCGACCACAAAACTTTAAAGCTCTCATCGGTATACACTGTCGTTAAAAGCTTAAATTTTGAGTTTACAAGAAGCAGGTTTTTACTAGAGAAAGATGAAATATTTGTTACCTCTTTTGCTTTACATAAAATTAGACATTAATGCTCACACAGTTTGCACTTTTTATTTCTCATTTAAATAATTAACAGAAATTTTAATTATTACCTAATTAAGATCATGTACCATACAAAACACAGTAATATTTTATTTTTAAATTATATTTATTAAATTTGTTTAGGTACATATAAAGATTTTGTTAAATTGCGATTTTATAAAGAGGATAGCACTATATGATATAGACTCTAAATCGTTGTTTCTACTAAATTATTATTTTTGAAGTTTTTCGTAAAATATATAGAGCCATTATAGCGTAAATGATGGCAGAGAGTTCCAACAGTAGTTGGAGATTGCTAATGCAAGCGTACCTGAATTATTCCGTATTTTCTACCCTGTTATCTCTCATTGTCAGTGCAGGAATATAATTTGATTTATGATTTTCACCAACACTATCCACGGTTTCCATGTGCGATAATGTCAGAGCAATCAAGTTATGATTATACAAGAGATCTCTTCTTATAGTATCTTTTTTATTTCTTTTGCATTTTTATATTCTTTATGCAATTAAAAGAAAAACAATGTATTAAATAGATAAATGTTATGAAAAGGAAAAATACACTTCCAATTTAGCACGTGACATGGTGTGAAGGCATAAATATTAGTTCTTCTAAGCCTCGTGACATGATAATTTATGTGCAAATATTGGTTTCTCTAGTTCCGTTGTAGACCTCAAAACTAGTTTATTCGGAAAGATCTTGAGAGATTCTCGAAATACGAGAATACTAAGAAATTTCTTCTACTATATTACATAATACACGTATTTCGAGAATCTCTCAAGATGTTTCTGAATAGACTAGTTTTGAGGTCTACAGTGGGACTAGAAAAACCAATATTTGCATGAATTATCATGTCACGAGGCTTAGAAGAATTGTTTACAAAATATATTTTTTTATAAACAAATTATACGTATATATATTATATATATATAATTAACAAGTAGAATATTTGGTACTAGAAATAAATTAATAGGTTCTGTTAGTTTTATTGCTCTTTTGATTATTATTAATGCTCTGGTACGCACGGGCTCGCGCGAAATTATTTGAATAATTAATAACTCGCGAGCCATCAGGTCGGAAATTCGCACCTCTGAGATCTAGAGTATACGCCGTGGTTAAGCTGCCTCGGAAGGTCCCCATTCCGAATCCCTTTGGATGAATCGTCGCTGAAATGCTACCACCGCATCTCATTTCGGTGGGGGGATGGGAACGGAGTGAGAATCCCTCTTACGTCACAGCCGCGCATATATACAGATATATATGTATATATATCTATACTTTCGCGGAGAGTGCACGCTGCACGCTATCTACATCTCGTCTGCGGACGGTGCTGCACAAAACGCGGAAATTATGGACACGATCGTCTCGAATGAGAAATCGCGCGTTTCCGTTAAGGACGTAATTTAACACCGTTGATGCGCGCATCGTGGATGCACTCGGGCAAAATATTATCTTACGCGGCAATTATGCGAAACATGTGTGTTTTAAAATCGCTTTATTAATTAATACGCATACAACATATTATATAGATTCTTTCCATATCGATTTCTTGATTAGAATACACATCTTTTCTTGATAACAATTTTCTGATTTTAACTTTATTTTTTTTAAGCTAATGAAAATTTAGATATTTCCATAAAATAAGGATGCAAATGCGATAATGTATTTCGAGGGATTAATATAATTTAAAGTTTAGTTGGAAAAATACAAAATAACTCAGAGTTACTGCATCTTATTATCACAGATTCTTGCAGGATCGCATTAGATATCGCAATTCTGTTTATAAAACAAAACAATAATTAGATCGTCTCATCGCGATATCTAGCAACATGTCTCGCATATCTCCGCAACATGTGTCATCATATGTCTGATGTATAATAGCTATACGAAATCGTCAGGAGATCTTTTCTGCCTTCTGTTTTTGTGTTGTATATTTTTACTTCGTACACAATCTCCCCAAGAAAAATGTTAACAGGAAACTATCGCGATGACAGATTGAGAAGCTTTATTTACGTCTTTTGGTCCAAATAATTTTTGATCCAAATATTTATCTTTTATTATCTCTTCACCTACTTAGATCTTTAATAAATTTCATATATTTTGCAAGCTGGTACAGGCAAGTTATTCTCACGAAGCACGCCTACAAACAACTATTTGTGCGCCAAGAACTTTTTTTACTGAATAGTCATGCTTCATCGACTTGATATACTCGGAATGAGGTCAACGCACCTTGTTTACACTTGCAGTCCGACGACATCGGGTAGCGAACGACTTGAAGGTGCCAGCGCATCCATAAAACTATAAAAGCTTTTCCATGTGACGCTTTCTCGAGGAAAAAGCTTTGCAAATATAGTTTGGAATAAAATAGCTTTGTAATAAAATTACGTATGAACGGAGTAAGATTATCTTCAGATATCCTTCTCTTCTTTTCACTCTGTCATATTAGATAGTTAACCTAGTCATCGTTCTTGTATTAGCGTCACCTTGAATAACCATAAATCTTCATATTAAAGATTGTACCATTAATCTTTATATTTCAAATTTTATAATCTTTTAAAATCTTTTTCAGAGAGATTGGAAATAATCTAAGTATAAAGATTAAGTTTTTTTTTTATATTGGCCCTCTCGCTCTTCTCTTTTAATTTTTGATTGGACTAACTTATTATATTGCATCTACATTCGGCTTGTTTCGTGGACTTTTTCTAAATTTCTCGCCTTTAAAAAGTAAGATAAAATTATAGCAAAAATAATTTGCTATAAATATATACATACCTATATTAATATTACATAGTGATTTGACAGAAAGAGATTAGAATGTATATAATAAAGCCAATTTAAAAGTATCTTAAAATTTGTTGTAATAAAATATTAACGTGATAATAATATAATGTGAATTTATTACAGTAACGTGGCATTAATTATAAATTTTCTTTAATATAGAAGGCGTGAATCGATAGGAGAGCTGCATCTTTATTAAACCATATATTATTTTGCATTAAAGCATTTTTACGATCGCATTTGTATTACAATTCATAATTGCCAAGTAAAAGTCTATTATATTACGATACATATTATGATACTCTTGTTCAAAATATGTTATACAAGCTATAGGTTCTTTTGCAATTTTCTTAATAGTGTAGTTGTATACTTCAATAGGATATACGCTGTATAAACTTTTTCTTTACTTATTTTACGGAGGAGGATTTAACTTACAAGTTGTCTGGTACTAGTACATCAGAGAAATTTTCTCTTTTATAAGGTCTTCCGGAATAACAAGAAGAAATTTATAATATCGGAAGAAAAATGTATAAAATTAAGAAAAGTATAATATTATATATACAAATCTCAATTAAATTTATGGAAAAGATGAATTGATATAAAAAAAAATTACACAATAATTTACAAATAAATGAAAAAGTGAAATGAATTGCGAACAATGACATTCCTATATCGCTCAACGTTACAAATTCTTTGCTTTATTGCGGATACCAAACCAGAAGTATAATCCCTGAAACTTGCATTGAAATCGTGATATCAATTATCGTTTCTTCGTTTTAAACTCCATGTAGGTTATTTCAAGTCGTAATCAGTGAATAATACACAATGCGGATGATGTACAATGTGTCACATCATTCGGTTCAATGCGCGATTGTGATGTGACACAAAAACAGGTCGAGTAGCCGTATTCGAGTATTCGAGCAGCACGATTGGAACCGACGCTCCCGTTAACAAACGTTAAGCGTTCCTCTAAACTTTTATGTCTTCTGAGAGCTGTACTTCCTAAGAACACCAGCGATCCTTCAATCTTTTTTAATTTTGCCATTTCACCGAAGTTGCCCCCTTTCAATGTTTATAAAATTCAACAACTGGAAAAACGCACAGTATAGAAATGTCTGATCTAAAGTCCCTCTTTGAATTAATTTGATATAATTAAATCAAGATTTAAGATTAAGATTGCTATATTTAAATTAAATACTATTAACCCTAGAATCCATACTGGGGTCGATTTCGACCCCAGGCGAACTTTGAACT
Source organism: Temnothorax curvispinosus (assembly GCF_003070985.1). Classification (NCBI taxonomy): domain Eukaryota; kingdom Metazoa; phylum Arthropoda; class Insecta; order Hymenoptera; family Formicidae; genus Temnothorax; species Temnothorax curvispinosus. The sequence continues at coordinate 248,764 of NW_020214394.1, forward strand.
ACGCTCCTGAGCTAGCGAGTGACATTATCGACTCAGGACCTGAACCATAATTCATTTCAACTTTCTAAAAGTAGGGTTATGTCGGGCGCAGCGTTAGTTGTTCGCTAGCAGTGAAGTAGCACAGTCGCAAAGCGGGCGTGGGGTCGATATCGACCCCAGTCGTGACTTGCCGTTTGAGTTTCGTCACGGTAAGCTAATTTTATTTTTTTGCTAGAATCAATATATATCATGTATTATTACGTAATCTGAGCATAAATAGTCATAAATATTATTTAAGACGAAATATCACACAATTTAGTCGGTAAAAATCCCGTTGCCTATAGAAGATTGACATTTCGCAGAAAATGGCTGGGCGATATAATGTTTCATTTTTTTCATATTTTTTACTATTTTGTATCAAATAAAAATGAAATAATACTTAAAATACAATTTTTTATGGTTTTTTCATCGACTTTTTCCGTATTTCAACTTTGCGAATTTCTTCATTTTTATAGTCCCAAATAAATATACTTTTTGAACAGAACATAGCGATGACAATTTTTTTCTAATAGTCTAATGTGTCCTCTTTAAAACCCCGTTTGAATTTTTAAAATCGGTTGATTACAAAAAAAGATACAAATTTTTGTTTAAAAAAAGAGGTTTTTGCTGATTTTCTGCGTTTTTCAGTCTTTAAATGGATTTTTCACTAACTAAACTTGAGTAAAATTAAATTTACCGTATACCATTCTCTTCGTTATTAAAAAACGAAGAAATTCATGTAGGTTTAAAGGCCCTTTATTTCTATAGGACCGGTTTTACGATCAAATAAAGCGTGGGGTCGATATTGCCCCCAGTCATGGATTAGAAGGTCAAAAAAATGAATCATGGATTCTAGGGTTAAAATAAGAGATTGAAAAATATATGTATAAAACCAAGTAGAATATTTTTATTAATTTACATTAAGGAAATTCCGCATCAAGTGTCAAACGAATTCGAGTTAAGTTTGGGCCGATGAAGTTAAGCCGCAGTTCAGAACTAATCCCGTGTGGATTTCGTGCTAATCAAATTTATTACTAAGTTTTTGGGACTTTGATAAATGTGAAAATTTCACGGTTGTTAAGCTAACTAAATTAATCATGATCTTCGTTCTATCGTAAAATGATATAACTTTGTCATATCGAAGATATAATATTGTAAATGTCTTCAGTGCTGACTAAATGTTTCGGAAGATAGAGAATTTTTTAAAGCAAATTTGATTTTTGCGATATAATTAAATTAAATTAAAGATTTGTAAAAATTTGTACATAAATATTTAAAAAATCTGAGTATACACAAATAAAAAAATGTATAAAAACAAATTACTATATAGGTTAAAGAATGAATATTATATCTTTACATTTATCCAATTTGATGTCGCAGTTGAGTTTTTTTGGTTTGCATGCAATTTTCCAATTTATTTCTATGTAAATTGGAAGTTTGCAGTAATTATCAATAAAATGTTAATGGGTTAATGTATTCTTCTTTTGTCGAATACATTTAGTTTGTTTTAGATTCTATTATCAATTAGATTATATATATGTACTAATTATATAATTCTGTAGACGTTATCTGCAGAACGAGCAGTGTACTAGTTTTATTACATACAAGTACATAATGCATTCAGTCCACGTGCGATTTTTACGTAATTCCCGTGCGCACATAAAGTACGCCGAATGTTAAAATTGGCAAAGCGTAGGAGAAGCGATGAGAACCAAGTAGAACTGCGGTATTTCTCGAATTACAGCTATTTCTATAAAACCAGATTTTTATGGTAAATAAATTAGTTACAACTCATGAAATATTAAAAAATCTTGTATTACAAAGCGTTTTTCACCATTTTCAGGAAAATACTAAATAATTTATCCTTGATTAAAATATTTAAAATTTATTTCTTTTATTATTTGTTACCTACATATAAAAAAAGGGAATAATTGTTCGATTATTTTTAATCATTATTAAAAATAATTAATTTAGTATCTCTTCCCTTCTATTTAATGATTTAATATATTATTAATAATAACATATATTACAATTACATTAACGTATTAAATTTATTATTAAATATCTACGTTTTTATTATTAAATATCTACGCAAGCGCCCATTCTATAAATTATTAACATATTTTAAAATTTTTATTTATTTTATTTTTGTTATAATTTTAGAGGGAAGAAGAAAAAAGTATCTATAACAAATTAAAATTTGACATTGTACTGCCGTTGTACACGTGTAATACATGATTAACAGGAAATTTAAATTTCACGACAGGTATGTTATGACAGACATTTTGAGGAAGATGTTATCGATTAATCGATTAAACATGAAATAACTTCTATTTCACATTCTATCGCGCGAAAGGATCGCGGTGTGTATCTGCGATACATTTACCTATATAGCAACCCGCATGAATGCCATAACAGCAACCATTTCGAAAGTGCAACTGCAACATGGCGGTCTGGAAACAACGAGGTCATCAAAAGAGATGAACATAACATAAAACATGCTTTTTTTGCAAAGATATTTATCATTGCAAATCGAGCGTGGTGTCATTTCGTTGTACCGCCGGAAACCGCATGAACTCATCCGCCCCGAAATTTATGTATTATTTATGAGTTTCGTCATGTTCGCAGATACATCAATAGAGAACGATTCTAGCATACCAAATACATGAAATATATCTATGAAAGCGTTTATACCGAAAATGCAAGGATGCGGAAGTAACCGCATGAATTTATCGAATTTATGTTTTCGTGTCGCTTAATGATAACGTTAGTAATTAATATTATGTTAACGCACGTGTTGAATTAGGATACGCTAAATAAACGTTACTATACACATAAAAACATTTGAATTCTAAAATATCCAGATACTTTTACGGGAGAGAGTATACGTTAATAATAAGTTAAATGCGGCAATCGATCTATAAGATCTAAATTCGCACCTTATGGTGTCCATCTCTTAATCGCGATATTAGAGGGTGCATACGCGTGCATACGCGTGCATACGCGATCGAGGGACATAGTCGATTCGCAAATCGGTATTAACACACGTCGGTTCGCTCCGCCACGGTTACTTCGTTGAACGAGGCCAGGAACGGATCGGAGAGAGCGTTCCGCCTATCGGGCGGCATCACGGGGAAGGAAGATCGATCTCGATATTCGTACACCAGAAAGTCGAAAAAGTGATTCGGGACTATGGTATCCGCGGCGACGTGTGGTTGCGTGAGGTTTCGTAAGCGACGATGATGCGGAGGAACGCGATGGTACCGGGAAGGGACGAAGAAGTGGCGCCTGACTCACCCTTATCGAGGGTCTCGCGGGCCGCGTGTATGACCTTTCTGCGACGGAGACCGTCGCCCGCTAGGGCGCTCGTCATCGCGCTGGCGAAGGTCGCACCGGTGCTCGTCGTCGATGACGCGGTTCTGACATCGTCGCCGTTCGCGCACTCGTCCGCCGTGGACGTGGACGTGGTGGCGGTGGTCGACGCGCGATGATGATGGTGGTGGTCGAGGAGATTGATCGGGGACCCCTCGCCGCCTGGCATAATGTCCCGGACTGCCAGGGACCGTAGTCCTTAGCCGGAGGACCCTTGCGCCTCAACTGAACCGTGACTCCTCTCACTACGTCGTTCTCGCCCGTCCTCTCCCTCTTCGCCTCATCCTCATCCCCAACGGTTTACTCGTTGCACCCACCCTCCTCGTGGCCTCGTCACTCCTCACCCTTCGTCGCTTACCGTGCCACCTAGCCATTCGCTCGCACGATGACGACGATAGGGTGAGATCCCTATACGAGCATCTCCCGTCGTATATCCGGTACCGGAATACCACCCCTCCGTGACGTGGCACCATCTGCACGAGGGGGGTTGAACTTTGCCGATCGATGACGATGTAAGGGTAGATTTTGGTCGGGGCGCGAGATGAAATTCCTCTTAAGGGTTATTAGAAAAAGTTATTAGAACGGTAGTGTAAATCTTAAAATCAGTACCACTTATAAATTTCCCGAAAATTTCCGATGTATTTGTACATATAAATTACGTATAAAATTATAAAGAATTTGTAAAAAAATCCAATTTTTTCTTTAAACAAATGAAGATTCGTTGGAAGGACTAAAATATCTTGCACTGGGTTTCGGGTTGCTCATCAGGGAAATGAGAAAGGAACAAAATACATTTATCTTCTTGCGTTCTCGCGTCTTTATTAAAATACTTACACGCTTAACTTACACGTATACTACACAGGTATGTAGTTAAATTAAATAGACTTAGCTCCCTATACGGGTCACTCGCGCAAGTCGAGCTTCCGCGCTTCGATCTCGCTGGAAGGACGCCGGCATACGCTCGGCGCCCTTTTTATAAGTACGCGTCGCGACGGACGATCGATTTGCCCCCGGCGACGCGGAATTTCCTTCCCAGAAGGGGACGTCCCTTTTCACGACTGATATCACGTTGGTATTTCGCTTTTAACCCTCCGACACACATAATTTGCCGCGACATCTTGAGCGATGCCTTATCTCCCAGCGATAAAATATCTTCTCTAAATGAAGGTGTCTAGGGAGAATATTGATCATTCCTTACGTGTATGTGGTGAGATGGAAACTTGGTGATCAATTTAGTGTTCTGTTATTGCGCCGTAATTCAGCTGACATTTTTAGATCAAATATTAATTTATTTTTTATAAAAATATTACTTTTTTATTGATGATTTAGTGTGTAATTAAAAGAATTCTAACACGAAGCGCAATCTCAGAGAATATGAAGACATAACTGTAGTTTCGGACGTTAATAGAAATATTAATTTTTGAAGATTCGATTTGTTAATACGATATATCTCTATCAATAAATAAAGATTATGCAAAAAGTGCAAAAGTTAACACTTTTCTGCCCGGTAAAATTTCAGTTATTTTTTCATTCATATTATTTATTCAATTCTTATCATATTGATGTTGCTAAGTTACTCGTTTTACTGCATTTCTCAGCAATGACAGATATTTAATAAAGAATTTTCAAGATTTTTGCTCGTCACATTATTTGTTTTACTTTAATTTGTTTAAGAACCGGACAGGAAAGTGCTAGAGATAATCCCACAACCGAATCGACGAGTCGTCGAATTTCCCTCATCTCTTCATAATATCCTCCATTTTGGGCCTCGTCATCACGCATCGACCTCTATAGCAAATCTCCGTCATGTGAGACACCTTCGTAGTAGTCGAGGTTCTTAGGACCTTGCCCAACATTGTGGAGTTTGTTCTGAGCACGTTGTTTGTTTGTCTGATTGTCTTCGTGGTCGTCGTGGAAGGCTCTGTTACCAGGGTCTCTTCGGACAGTACCGTGTTCGTAGTTGTATCTGGAATTGGTGTGGTTGATTCGAGAGTGGTAGCGTTCTCCTTCGTTGTCGCTTCCTGCGTTTCTTCGGCTTTCGTCGCGTTCTCTTCAACTTCAACACGTTGCGTCGTGGAAATGTCCTGCGAAGAGCCAGTCGTGCCGGCTTTTCGATCGATCTTTTCATTTTCCTTCGCGTGCGCCGAAGCGGTATCATTTAAGTTATAATTATCTGTCTCACTTTTAGCTGCGATCACTTTCGCCTCTTCCTTCTCACCCTCTTCGGCATTCTTCATGCTGTCAAAGATGGCCTTCACGTAATCGGTGAGCGTTTTCACGTTGCCATTGCCTTCGTCTCGCGTAACAATACCGGGGATAGTCGTCGTAGAATACGAATTCGACGCAGTTTGCGACTTATCGAAGGACGGGTATTTTACTTCGCTCCACTTGACCCTATGATTCTTCGGATGCGCTTCGTTTTCTTCGACGTTTTCCTGCTTCTTTAATCTCATTATATGTTCTTTCTCTTTACCAATGGCACTCATTTTTCGTGTCTCTTCCTTCGGGAAGTCGATCAGTTTTGTTATGCTACCCTCGTCTTTGTTTTTTCCTGATCTGTCGGGATAATGTGGCAAGTTATATCTTTGTTTAAATACGACGTTTTCCAAATTATTCTGCTTGTCTTCCTGAGAATTCATGTTTTCTTCCGGCTTAACTTCTTTTCGCACTTCAGTTTCTTCTTGCGACAAAGTTGTCGCTTCCTGGGACTCGTCTTTCGATCCGTTTGAATTTTCATTTATCGTTGTAACGCGTTCTTCGTTAATTTTCGGTATCAGCGTCGTATCGATCGGTGTGTAATTTTCCTTCAAGGTTGTAACTTCGCCATTATTGGAAAAAACGTACGGCGTCGTCATCGGCGTCGTCATGGGTGTCAATATTGTCCGGTCGGGCAACTCCGTAGTGATCGGAGTGACGCGAGTCGGGATGGAGACCTCGTCGTTCTTCAGCATCTCCTCCAGGAAATCCTGAAGCAGCGATTTCTTGGTCGATTCTGCGGCCATCGCGGTACTTGCGGTGACAGTCGTCGCAATCGGCTGGGCAGTGGTGAACCTCGAATCGTGAATCGGATTGTACTTGTATTGATCTTGAACCAGGCTGTTCACCGCAGAGTTGTAGTGTTGAGATTCAGCGGTGACGAAATCGTCCACAAGAGGTCTTACCCGCACGCGAACTTTCCTTCTTCGAGTCTGAAAGATAAATGTCCGACTTATTTTATATCTATTGTCTTCTGATGCAGAATAGAATATCACAAAAGGTGGCTTATAGTAAGGTACTTAAATATCAATACTACATTCGAATTTATTATTACTTAAAATAAATTGTGTATTTTAAAATTTACATAATGTTTAAAATTATAAAATTAAATTTTAAATATTAATATATGTATATATAATATTTAAAAAATATTCGATTATTCTATACTTTTATTTTATAGAGTAATTTACCTTTCGACCAGGAAGAGAGTCAGGTTTTGTCACCCTCGTGTCGTTGCCTATCTGTTCCGTAAAGTTCTTGCTGCTCGTCCAGTCCCGCGATCCTGGCAACATTTCCTTATCATTTCGAGTTTGATCTTGAAGTACTGTCGTCGACGAATTTGTCACTGCCGTCGTGGCGTTCAATTCCTCCCTATGATCCTGCGCGGTCGTCTTCCATCCGAAGCCATCGATCACCGTGCCCGTGTTATCGGCGTCATTCGCATGTTTCTGATAGTCGGAAGAAACGACCATCGTCACCGACGACTCCTCCGGCCCGGCCGTAATGATCTCGGGCGTGTTTTCGTTCTCCTGATCGTTGCCGGTTCCGCCTCGGCCCCTCTTCGATTCACCGGGCACGCGATTCTCGGCGAAGCTCGGCTGGAACGACGTCTTCGACAACTTCGTGGACCACTGACTCTCGGCGCCGTAAATGTCACCTGTGGAGTGCGCGCTCGCGTCCGAGTTCACGCGACTCGAGTGGCTATACTTCTTCGGAATACTAGCCAGCTGGGTCTGATCGTATTCTTCGCGTTGCGATAGCTGCTCCGGCAGATTGCCGAAGTTTAGAACAAATTCTTGAGGCGGATACTGGAAACATACATTCACATTATACTTTAGCAGTCTAAAGAAGCGAGTCACATCTTTTAGAAAAATATTGGAAACAGTTTAGCCGAATATTTAGACAGTTTAATAAATTTTTACATCAGGAACGAGGAAAAATGTTACGTTTCATTCTTTTTTCAATATCTGTTTATTACATTTCATGTTTTTGCTTCACAACGCAATCCCGTCAGAGAATTCACTTACGTTTTCGCTGTTCTCCTCGTAAAACTGTGCCGGTCGATTCTGATTCGGCACGAATTGCGGCGCGACGTCGAAATTGTCGTCGTAGAGAGGCTGTTGTCCGCTCGCCGTCACCGGCAGCTGTTGCGGCGTTATTCGAGGGTAGTTTTCGTCTAGCGGTAATTCGTTGTTCGCCTCGAGGCCGGATTCTGTGGTCGTCGTGGTGCGTTTCTTCCCCGGCCGGCGAACTCTTCCTCGTGTTCTCGTCGACTTCGGATCGTCCAATCTCGTTTTCGATTTTGTAGTATACACGGCATCGTCTGGCATCGTCGTCGCAACAGGTACCGTTTCCGTCGACGTGCTCGTCGTCGTCGTCGTGAATAACTTCGTGGTCGGGCGACGGCTCGAGGTCTGGTATTTCGGACGATTTTTCAAAATATGAGCCGGGCTCGATTCTACCGCCGTCTCGTCGTTGGAGAAGATGTGCTGTATCTGCGGCGTGTTTATTTATTTTTATTTTTCAAGCGTTTCAGAAGGGTGATTTCGAGTGCTTTCTGCGCGATGCAGTGCGTTGAAGAGAAAATTGATGGAGTGCTACGCGGAAATTTCATTTTAAAGTATCCGATGAAAAATACTTTTTTGGACAATATTAAAGCGAATTGAAGAATTTTAGGTATCGAAGATAAGATTGATAGATTGTTATACAAGAATTTATTTCTAAAATACCTAAAAAAATATATATAAAAATCTAAAAACTTATATGCTTCTAAGAATTACTATTTTTTATGAAAAACTATTATGAGCGACATGTTCTGTTAGTGATGACAATTAGTATAAACTCTTGATTGAAATATGAGAGTTCTTTGAAACATCACGGAAAAGATTGTTGTTTAAAAATTCATTTTTTTTTTGCATCTAAAAAGTTACTCTTTCTTCTCCTGTTATTTCGCGAAACGTACCTCGGACAAAGCAGGTCTATATGTAATGGGCGCTTGGTATCTATTATCCACCGGATGCACCGGGTGCGCCGGGTGCGCTGGTTGGAAATTCGGTGGCCTTATAAAACCGTAATCGACGTCCTCCTCCACCGTGCGAGCTGTCGTGCTTGTCGTCGTTGGCGGTATGGTGGTGGCGACCAGCCTCTGCTGTTGATTTGCGTGTATTTTTATGTACTCGTTACCCTCGGTTTGCACCTGCGACCCGTGACTTTGAGGACGCGCGCGTGTCCTAGTCCGAAGACGCTGACCGGCGCCGCGACCGGAATCGTTGTTCACCGCGCTGAAACGCACGTACTCGTCCTGGGAGTTACGGGGTCGCGTCTGAATCGCGGAATCGTGATGCGTGCGACCGCCTCCTAAGCGAGCTCGAACTCGTTGACGTATTATTACGGGCGCCGGAGTGGTCGTGCTAGTTGTGGCGATCTGGGACAGAAATAATTATAACGATATTTAAACTCTGGATTTAAAAAATATTAAACTTTATATTTAAATGTTGTATAGAAAAATATATTTGTAATATTTTGTATGGAACATTTCTACAGTATGCTATTCTTTTTATGTATCAATGGCATATGATATCTAATTATTTATATGCATGATTTATAATAATCGATTATAATTTATCTCATTGCTGGTAAAATTTCAACGAGAATTTTGTCACTTAAGGAGGTTCTACAGATACTCTCTAGTCAGTTGAGAGATGAAGAGAAAATCTTCAAATTCATCGGTTCTAAGTATTCATAAAATATTTTCGTGAATTTTGATGACGTTAGAGCTTATATCATACCCATATTAGTCGAAGCGAGGAATAATTAAAAATATCGTGTAAGTGCTCCTTTGACTCTGGTGGCTTATAATGGAAGAAAATGTGGTAACGTCGCGAACTTGACAGTTCTGCTCATATGACCACGGTTATTTCACAATTTCACATAATTCTAGAGCGAGTATTCTCCGTAAGCGCTCGTAAACGTTAGGTGCTTAAGTTTGAGGTGCTGTCATACTGTGGTGCTGTACTGGCTGTACACTTTTCGCGCGGGTGCAGTCGCTGCGACATTGCCAAATTTCCCTTGTTATTCGAAGCACGCTACGTGAACTGTGATATGGCCTGTTTCAATAGCCAATATCACAAAATTTTACGCGATAACCCTTGTTTTTCTCGATATTTCTGAAAAGCTTAGATTAAGATCTATAAGAGCTCCGTTTTTTGAGCTTTGGTGGGTCGCCTTTATATAATTAATATCTCGTTTCCTGTCTCCAAGAGCCCCTCTGCCATATGTAGTTTATGTTAAAAACTGTGATTTCAAAATTCATTTTTGCAAATTTTTACACGGTAAACCGATGCTAAAATTTTTCGAGCACTTTTCTTGCATCTCAATTTACACGTCCATAAAGTTTTTTCCAATTTTTAGATACATCCATTATCTGTAGAACCTCCTTAAGAATGTTACTTTAGAAAATGCAACTACATTTATATAACGTTACACAAATATTATTTTAGTACACATACTTCGATAAGCGACGGCTCTGTAGAGGGAATCTGCATGTCGTAATCCTGCTGCTTGCTCTGTTGAAGCGGAACGAAGATCGGTGATGCATTCGGATCAGTCTCTATCGCGGCACTCTCGATCTTGCCGTCGTCATTGCGGAACGAATTCTGCCCGCCGACGTTGTAATCCGGCTGAGTTTGCGCCACGTTGACCTCATAAATCGGGGAATACCGATGTTCCTCGCCGGGTGTGACTCGCCGCGATTCCACCGTCGTCGCCAGATTGTAGTCTTCCTGATAATGCGGATATTCCTTGGGTCTCTGGGAAATCGTTTGGTCCGGTGAATTCTCGTTTGCAACTTGATAATTGAATCCATTTACCGGTGTTTTCTCGAGTCCCGCTTGCTGGTAGTCACCATTCTGATCGTACATCACGTCTTGATGCTGATAGCGCGCTTCTTGAGGGCGATTTTGCGGGTAATTCTGATTTCTGGCGTAATCATCGGACACTATGGGCGTGCTGTGCTGGACCTCGCGCAACGCCGACGGGTAATTCTCGGTCTGCATGGGAGTGGTCGGATAATTCTCCGGACCAGAAGCAGGTCCACTCGGCGGTGAGTACGCGTCGGGAGATGCGTCGCTCTGCGGGTAGTTTTCGTAGTTAGCTCCTTGGCTTTGAACCTGGATAAGTTTAGAAAACAATATTTATGCAAACTCCACGTTTTCTTTTTTTAGAGGAATCCTAATCTTGATATTAAGAATAGTGTGAAGAATAAGTGGGATTAAAAATTAATCATACCGCGGATTGATTCGCTCTATCTCGATTTCTGTGCTTCTGCGTTCTGGATGCTGGTCTTCTTTGTTCTACCGCGTTATATTTCTGCGTGGTCTCCGGCGTCTTCGCCTTCGTTGGTTCGTAAGAGGACTCGCGATATTCCTCCGTTGTGGTCGTAAATCTAGATTTGGCTCGATTGTGCGTCGGTCTTCGGGTTCTTTCCGTTCTATTAGCAGGTGCCTGGGTCGTTCTGGGTCTTGTAGGTACATTTCTGCCTCTGTGCGCGATCAGACGTAATTCTAATATATTAACGTCTTACTGACATGTATGATTGAAAAATTTTTATGCTCTACTTAGTCTTAAACCATCAATTTAGATCTAATGGCATAAGAGTTTTTATGTGAAAAAATTTTATGTTTTCCATATAAATTATGTTACGATGCGTATCTTGAACACCAATAAGGAAATCTTGAAAAATAACAGAGATAAAAAGATATGTGAATTATAAAATCGAGGTTAATAATTGTAAATATTTTTAAAAAATTTATTTTTTTAATTTATATAACGACAGTTATTTTATACAAAAAAATTATTATTTAAAAAATTATTGCATAGAAAATATAAATTATAATAAAATCACACTCACCTTCCTCGTGGCCTGTAAGTCGTGGAGTTTATACGAGTAGTCGTCGTCGTTGGCGTCGTGGTCGTGGTTGTCGTCGGTGGTGGCGTCGGAGCGACAGGAAGATTCCTCTCTTGCTTATCCAACAAGGAATTTACTAAGCCCGGCAAGTGCGGAGAGATCGGCGGTAATTCCGCTGGTAAATTGTATTGCGTTGGTCCAACTGGCCCTCTGACGTCATTGGCGTCGTCGTACGATTCGCCCAGATTAGACTGGGAATGATACTGTTCGGCGGTATTGTATTTTTGAGGCTCTCTTTGTTGGACAAGCTCCTGATTGATAAGCGCCAATTGGGCCGCTAGATCTTGTTCTTTCGCAGAGGTATCGTGCGGACTTACTGACCTATCCTGGAAACTCGGTGTGTTAGAATAGGACACTTCCTGTCTATAGCTGGCTGTCGTCTCGATTTTTGGAGGCTGAGTAGTAAACTTGGTTTCTTGTTCGTGGTAGTGCTTCGGTTTCGTCTTCGTGGTCGATTGTTCACCGTAGTATGACGTGCTGCCCACGGAGGTCGGCTTATTGTCGTAGTACTGTCTAAATCTGAACTTTGAACTTGAGGGCGGCGAGTAAGTGGGATCGTACTTAAGGCTGCTGGATTCCGGGGAGAAGTTTTGATCGGTCGAGGAATCGTAGGACGCGGTGGTAGCGATGGATCCGCTGTGATCAACGTCGCTGTAAGAGTTCGGCTGGATCACTGGCGTCGGATTAGGATTCTGTTCGTCCGTCTGGGTGTTCGGTTCCGTGGATGCTTCCGACAGATTGTTGACAACGACGGAACCAATGTGCGGCGCCGGGAAGGGAATTTTAGAATAACCCGGGGGCGGGTCGAAGCTTAGCGGAGCGACGAAGAAAGGCAGTTTATCTACTTTGCGTTCCACTCTGTTGTGATCGATTGACGACAAATAGGGAAGATCGAACTTCACGTAACCGTAGGGCGGGTCCAGGTTAGACGGACCCACGAATACCTGCGGACTATTGGGACCGACGTTATCTAGAACGGCGATGGTTTTCGCGTTTCTTAAGAGTCTCAAGACATCGGTAACCTTGACGTTATCTACTGGCTTGGACGTTGGACTGCCCATGTAAACGGAGAGGGGCGGCTGATTGGGCGACGGCGTGGTAGTGACCTCGCGGTAATTCGACTGTTCCTGGTACTGATTGACCCGTGGACGTTGCCTGCCGCGAAGCTTCTTGATTCTGGCGGGATCCGTGAGGTGCTGGCGACGCCCCTGGTCGCGGATCAGGGCTTGGGACTGGGCGTTTTGGAAATTCGGACTGTTAGTTCGCAATTGATCCTCTTGTTGACTTTCCAGAATCCTCTGCTGCTCCAGCTCCAACTTCTGCCTTTCTTCACGTTGCCTGGCTTCTTCCTCGCGACGTCTGTCCTCCTTGACGCGAAGTTCAGAAAGCCGTCGTCGTTCGAGCTCTTCCTGCCTCTGCTTTTCTCTAGCATCGCGAATTCGATCCAGTTCTCGTTGCCTCGCCATTTCCTCCAGCCTTTCCAATTCCTTTCGTTTCTTATCGGCCTCCTTTTGTCGCAACAGTTCCTGTTCTCTCTGAAGGGCCTCTTGCTGCAATCGCGTCTTCCGTTCAAGCGCCTTTTGTTCCTCGTTTAATCTGACGAACTCTTTCACGCGTTCGTCCTTCAGGAACTGCGCCTTCTCTTCGTGTTCTTTCTGGATCTGCTGCAGCACTTGCCGCGCGAAAGTTTCTTGATCGGGCGAAAGAGAGGTTTGGTCGATATTTCCTTGATCCCGTTGCTGATGCTGTTGGCGAATGGGATATTGCTTCCTTCCGCGGTTTCTTTTCAGTTGACCTCTTTGCGCCAACGTTTCCGCCGGGACATATACTAGTTGAACCTATGAGATCGCATTTGCTGTTGTTAAATTGTATATCTTTAATTCTGATGTTTATAAATTTTTTAAATGATAAAAATAAATGCTAATTTTAATATAAAAGACTATTGGATTTAACGAATAAAAAATCCAACGATATCTTATTCATAAAATATTTATTTAAAATTGGTTTAGTATGATAAATATATTGACGTAATTAAATTTTATTTGTGTTGAGTTATTACGTATTAATTACATATTGCATTATTACATATAACAATTATTGAAATTTTCTATTATATCAATTATTGTAAGTAGTCTATTGTAAGTGTGATAGAATATCAGATAATTGAAATTTTTGCACTTATTTCTTTGTAAGATTCATTATTTGCTGAAAGTAGTCATTATTGTAGGTTACACTTTTGTGTTTGAGAAACCAGATTAATTTATGATCTCGTTGCACGCTTAGTTCCGGTTTCGCTCGGTTAATGTATAAATTTTGTGTATTCTATGCACGCTCTGATTCTGTTTAATCTAACGATACCATCGCAGAGAGCTAGAGATGCACATGTAAGGATTGGTCAATAGAACTTGATATATCTGATGTCGGAAAGAAAGCAAGCTGCATAAAGGTTTTATTATACGAACCTCCCCTTCATCGTTTCCAATCAGAGAAGATTGCGGTAAACCTGGACTCGATTGTTCTTTCCAACGTTTTCCTTCGTTCGTTTTCGCTACGTAAGCGTGCGGTCCTTCTTGCGTATCTTCCACGTTTTGTTGCAATACAACTTGACCCTGCACAGGCAAGTTCGATAGTTCCTGATTCTGATAGGTCTGACCCGGTCTCTGGGATAGGAAATTCTGTGAAGGGTGTACCGGCGGAAGTGCTCCCGAGGACGGATGCGGGGGTACCAAAGTATTCGGCACTAATTCGGGTGCCGTTTGCAAATTGCCTAAGGAACTCTGAGGTAACGCTTGTTTCTCAGCTTCGGCGCTACTATAATCGCCGGGCAGGAACGTCTGAGTCTAAGTAAATGAAGGCAAAGAGAAATAAATGAAAAGAAACTGAAACTTAATTATACAATTTCGAATTCTCATTAAATTTAATAAAGCACCTGTAGAAGCAAGTACGTTTAATTGTGGAAAATTATGTTTTTCATACAAAAAGTTTTTGACTTTATTTTATTTTTCAAATATAAACGTAGCTTCAGATTTTAAAAGCACATATTATTTGATAAAGTAAGTTGTAAGAAACATAAATTCTTGAATTCACTAGTAAATATTTTTTATTAAAAAGAAATAGATTTAAAAGTATCTTGCATTCTCCGCATTGATGCAGCGGAAATCATTTTACCTGAAGAAGTTGCTGCTGAGCTTTCAGCTGCTGCTGCAGCAGGAGGAGCTTTTGAATACTCTCCTGCGTCTTCTGCAGCTGAAGCAATTGTTCCTGGTACTGATGCTGAAGGGCGGGCGGTAACGCGAGCGTTTGGATTGGATTCGGTAAATGCGTGCTACTAGACAGAAGCCCGCTTTCCGCTTTACTCAGCGACAGTTGAGCGGATCCCGGATTAGCCAGAGGAATCCACTCGCTGTTAGAGGTCTGTCGTGACCATCGCTCAGCCGTGCATCCGCCGAATCCGTCTAACAACGTTAGGACGATGAATACCGCGGTCGGCGTCAAGCACCTCCGCACAATCTAAAACCGACGAAATTGATTAATTGGTCGTGGGACGCTAAGTAATTAACTTCGGCGACGGCACGTACGCTACGTTGACAATGTAAAATCGCTTCGATTGATTTTGCACGGTGGATCTGGGTCAACATCGATGTCGAATGGTTCGTTTTGGTGTAATATATATATTTTTTAACGAAACACTCTCGTGCGCTCGCGTTGCGTGTTGTAAATGACGTGAACTTCAGTTTCGTAATACGGGGTAAATTGCGTATATAAACGATGCATAAAATTCTAAATGGGATTCCATTTAAAATTCTGCCACGAATCGCCGATTGTTTGAAACCAAGTTCAATAATCAAAGGTATAGAATTAATTAAATAATTAAAATTATTTTTTACATATAGAATAATAAACAAAATTATTAAGAAAATAAATGTATTTGTTAATAATTTTGGTAATAATCGAACAAATTTATCAATAAAAGATATATTTTATTATAATGCGGAGATAGAATTGTTTTCGTGTATTAGGGAACAGGATGCAAAGTGCATCAGAGGGTAACAGACAAAACGTGGTAACGCTCTTCGTGCGGAAGTTAACAAGAAACCAACCGCAATTTCACCGCAGCTATCATGATGCGAATAAGTAATCGAGATCATGGACCAATGAATCGGTCACGACTTTATGGTTTTAATGGAACTTGCGGTTTCATAATACGACAATGCTGCGACGAACAAACGCACGCACATACACAATGCTATTAATAACTTCCGATATTATTTCTCGCCAAACGTTTTATAAATCGCTTTCCGTGACGATTAAAATCTTCGAATGAATTATTTCCTCATTGAGGGAAAGTTAGTATTTTACGGGCAAAAAGGAGAGATGTTTGACGTGAAAATAAAATTATCGAAATTTATTGTTACATTTAGTAAAATAGTAATTAAGTTAATTACTATTTTAATTAAATTAAAATAATAAATAGTAATGTCATCATCCACTATTGAATAATTTTTGTTTTAATGTTAACACAGAGAATTCCTATTCTTATTTTTAACCTCTCGCTTAATTAAAGAATAGAGAATCGCTTCTCGTTTAATTAGTTATATAAATTTTGATTGATAAGAATAGATTGTCATTAAAGTTGCACATATCTCCTGTTTAATTAATTGTATAAATTGATTTTAAATATCATATAAATGTTTCCCACGTTATATGCAGTCGGTACGTAGATATAATTACGCGATAAAATTTATATGTCCTTTTCGAAGAATATGGAATTAAATTTTATCTTTATATATTTATACGTAAGAAAGTTTAAATTTGTATTCTTCTATATATTTATACGTAAAAAAGTTTAAATTTGTTTTTTCTAAAATGGGAAAGTTTTATACTGATGCGCAACATTTCTAATATTTTTTATGTTTGCAATTGCCTTGTTTCGTACACATCGCGAGTGATCGATCGATCATCTCGAACAGAGATGCGAATGACGCGTATTATTGCGTCGGAATAACGCAGCGAATGTTGTTCCGATATCTGCTTTCGATACATTTTTGCCTTCACGTTATTTACCGCATGCTGACGTATTAATACTCTATTTTCCGATATTTACATCAAATGAGTGATTGGATGAAGAAATAAATCGTCAACGAACGTACGTAATATCTGACAGGCACGATATCCGGTTTTATCTTGATTTTTAAATACATAATATCAAATACATATGTAACATCAAACTAAAGTGGTTCCAATAATAACGCATCGAGCATGAATCATTAGGCATAATTACGCGTGTAAAGACAACTTTCACTAAGGCTGTTGCTTATGTCTATTTATATACATGCGCGAAATCCGATATACCGAGAAAAGTTGCTAGTGATTTTTAACAACTTGTTAGATAATAACTTAAATTTTATTAATAATTATAAGAGCATTGAAACGAAAGAGTTTAATTTGCTTCAGAAACCTTATAATCGTACGGTTTTATATTGCTTCATAATAACGCGATATACATATTTCGCAGGAAATATTTGAAGTGTCGGGTAACTCCAAGTGAATAGTGAATGTAGTCGGCCTTCTAGTTGCGGACACGGAAAATGTAGAAACATGCAACGTATTGATCTATTTTACATCCGCAAGTATATCGATGGAATCATAACCATTCACAAGCATAAACTTAAAAAAAAAAGATAATTCTTTTTTTATTATTTAACTTTTTGCAATGTCATGGGCAGTATTTGGTTTTAATATCTACAAATTAGTTAAACTATTAATAAATAATATTAATTTTTTAACTAAACCATTTGAATAAACCGTAACTAATAAATCTAATAAGCATTTAAAGCGAATCAAATCTCATTATTTGCTTAAAATTGAATTTGTTACAGTTACGTTAACATTTGATCTCGATCAGATGTCCTTTCGCCTATTTAATACATGCACAGAGCCCGAAAGCGATTATAATTATCAATACTATTAGATTATGTTATTAATAATTGTTTAGGTGACGACCACAAAAATGGCATTAAAATTATTCCATTAATCTTATTATGATTAATTATCGTGATTATTATGCGACGAACGTTATCATCGTTAGGATTATTAATATCCACAGTTGATATCATCATTGCATGTTACCTGCGAGTCGGGAAAACTTCTAGAGTGCGACCGGAGCTAACGAACTGTGAATCGCATCAAATAGCGTACGGCGATTTCTAATAAATGACTCGACTGTGACTACCCAATCTTACGAGATCGTAAGTTGCCAGTCGAAGTTTTTACGAAAATGATGATTTATGGATTGCATGAGTAACTATGCGGCAAATAAGCGTATGCGGTAACAAAAAATGAGGAAATTCTACGTCGATGACTGTATGGTGACTGTACTTTAATGTGTCGAATTTTTTTTGTAGCATAACGTGCAGCCATCGTTAATCTCGGAAAAATGTTTCGAGTGGCTAGAACATGTTGAAGATCACAATCACGTTTCTTGATGTTATCGGTGCAATTAACGTTTATACAATGATATCATCAGTATGATGATATCATCGACCGGGTGAATGCAAGAATCCGCTAGTTCCTGAACCATACGGTAATTTTCAAACGCGAATCGGTCAGGTCTTCGTGCTACTGACATGATTTTGATTACGTACCGCAAGCGTATCTATGTAATTTTCATTACGGAATATCGCGTGTCGGACACGCCGTGCGATTTTTCTGCTTTCTTCGCGATTTTTTCCGAGCGCATTCCGACCGGTCGTTTTAGAAACGAATCCATCGAGTGTAAAATAATGGCGCGATCCGCGGAAGGGCTTCTCGTCGAAAAGAAAAGAAATCGATCCCGAGGGTATGAGACCGTTCGCTCGCACATACCACGTGCATGTACATAGCAATGAAATTCCTACGAAGAATTATCGGCTCGTCGTTTGGCGAAAGTACGGGCAATGAAAAATTCACTTCCAAGAGGAAGAACGTACACCGTTCCAATTATGCGAGCAATATATGGTGCTCTTAGATAGATAGACTTTATTTCGTGTCCCCTCAGGATTTGAAAGGCGTTTTTCACGAAGAGAACGGTCCCAAACCTCTTACAAACATACATCTTATTCTGCATATTAACATATGTAGCGTTTTTTAGGGACGTACCCAACCCTTTACACATACCTTCACGTCCCGACCTGACCATTACGGCCCTTTAGAATCTTTTTCCCTTCCTCCCTTCGTCGCTCTCTACCCTTTCCCCTTTCCTTTCTAGTTGCCCCCTTCCCCGCTCCTTCTTATCCTACCTCATTTCCCACTCCTCCCTCTTCTCGCTCTATCTCCACTCTCTGTCATCTATCCAATATATGGTGCTCTTATCAACTTCAATATAATATGTCAAGAAGAGTCATATTGGAGCTATATAGTTGACTAATTATAAAATCTCTAAACATTATAAATTTTTTAAGTTTTATTAGAATATTTGATTCTTGATATTGAAAAGAAACCACATGAATATTTTTTAGTTATTTGATATTTTTTTCTCCTTAATTCCTAAATAGAATGTTATTACTACGCTTGATACTTAGTCAATCCTAAAATAAGCAGTCGGCATGTTTCCAGAAATGCAAGAATTTTCTTTAAATTACATTTGAAAGTACGTCGTCCTGTGATGATAGTTGTACCATCGTAATTCCGTTTTCAATCCTAGCCGATGGCTTCTCACGCACACCCAGCCGCGGGTGTGACTGAAGTTATCTGTTTGTGGCCGTCGAAAGAAATGACTTTCTCTCGGTTGGTGGAAGTACGCGTAAAGCATTGAGGGGCGACATTCTCTGTTCTCGCTGCGCTTCGCTCGCAACATCGTGCAGCCAATGCCGCTGGTAATGTGTGCAATTATCAATCGTTCATGTTCGCCACTCATGTTCGCCATACCGGATCAGAACGTTAAAAAGGAGGTCGAGCACCTTTCTCTCAACGCGCGAGGAAGCTAGCCCGGGTCCTCAGATAAAGGTGCGGTCTTGACATCGCCACTTTTGTTCGACATAATGGCGCTTTTAACAGGTTGAACGATAAGATTAAATTAACATGACGAGAAATTATGCTACTTTCTAGTTCTTTAAAATTCCAATAAAAGATATTCTTAAAAATGCATAATGTAAAAGGATAAGATTGCTAACATTGTATCGAGGGGGTCAACATTCGATTGATATAGAAATTCGAGATATATAATTATTATTGGTGGAAAAAATATGTGTATTGGTATATTTAAAATATTTCTCTCTTTAAAAGATAAATTATGCTTTTTCAACATTTTGTTTCTCTACTGAGACTAATTAACTGTATCAAAGTATAATGGTTCTTGTAAATTAATAGCATACCTATCTAAAAGGCATATTGCTTAACACATTTTTTAATTTTACTAACAGTAACTATATAGTTTGTTCAAATCTTTATTAGTGTTTCATGTCAGTAATGTTTGTGAAAAAAGAATTTAGAACGATTGACGGTCTCTTCATTCATACGAATACTTCTATGTAAGTCTTATCTAAGTCCTGAAAGTCTTGGGAAGGACGAGTATGGCGAGACACATACGCGAGTGTGCGTAATTCTATCGAACGTACCTATCGAACGTCTGTAAAAATGGCATATTCGCGGCCTTCGGAATTTCACGCTCTACTTGTACATACGTTTGCACTATCGGATATCCACAGTCGCTCGCGAACTTTCGTTTCTCAGATTTTTTCGAGAGGGTGTCCGTCGCGTCTAAGAGGAAAGTACTGGCGAACGATATAAGTTTCGATCGAGTTTCATGTAAATAGGCTTTACACGCAAGTACAGAAATAACGATGCATTGCGCGATAGCATCTTGCAGTCGTAGGACTTATTGGAAGACATATTTCGTTGTTGTGGATTATTTATGAGTATATACGTTACGGCTCTGAACTTAATGGCTATGTAAAAAAAGTTGAATTAATAAATTAATTTATGCAAATGCATTATTTATAATAAAATATAGTACATCTTGATACATATATCTTTCATAAATTACACGAAAAGCTTTTTGATTAAAATTTTACTTGGATTATTTATTTGTCAAATTAAATTAAATTCTCCTATAGAAAAAATATATTATTAGGACTTACTAAAAAGCATTTTATTTACTGTTTCCATTTTATCGAAGAGTTTCCTTTAAATAAATCGATACTTAAATCTCAAATAAATTAAGTTTTGTAATAAGAGATTAGATTAAATTATTTGAGAAAATAACGTTTGTTACAAATATATGTTTCTCTAGAGATCTGTAGTGTATCGCTCGAATCATAACATCGTTCAATCTCATTATAATTTCCACGAGCTATTGTTCTTTCTGCATATAACAGCTGCGGCAAATTTATCTGATGAAGATCCGCATGCAACATGCAGGGCAATAATACGCAAACGAGCGATTGTTTTCACTGGGAAAAGCGATGCCGCGAATATCCGGATATTTGCAGATTCGTTTTCTAATGGTTGAACAATCGCGCATTTATTTCTTAGCGATAGATACAACTTTATCGTCTGAAATACTCGTTTCACGTGAACGTAGGCCATGTAATGTGCCTCCCAGCAATTCTCTCTTGATCTCTACTTGATCATTTCCCGTCACCGGGAAATCACCGACAGGTTTCACATATTCGATCCGGTCGGATGGCCGACGCCTCATCGGCGTGCCACTTATTGTCGCCGACTTTCTTCGGTGGTGTTCCACCTTTACTTTCGCCTTCGAACTTTTGGCTCCCACTCGTGCGCGCTGCACCGAGACCGATTCGGACGGCGGTTCTCCGCGGCTATCGCGATAGATCGCTTACTCGTGCGACTTCCGACCATAAAAAGAAGCAAGCAACACCGAGCCGGAAATGAGGGAAACGTAACGTGTAACGCTCGACGAAAAGTCGTGCGATGTGATATTCAGTCTAGATGTCTGGAAGACAGGAGTAATATGTCTATCTGATCGCGCAAGAGTATTCTGTATTTTTCTTTCATTCGAAGATCGTTCCGTTTCGTTCGAATAAGATTTTGGATTTAATTAATCTGAATCAGTCTCGTCATCAACTTTTGAGACACGTCGCGCGACCGTTTGGACAATGACATCGCGTCGTCGCGAGGTCATTATCCTTGAATAGGATACACCTGTGCGACAATGACTGAGATGAGATTAGCGCGGAGGACGATTACGGAATTAGTCGCGCATGAGTCGCGATTGTGTGCATTGTTCACACGCCGTGTGCGAGTTTTTATGAACTATAGACGCGGTAGGCACACAGGGAAGTATCGTGACATAACTAATTCTAACTATATCAAACGAGTTTTGTCAGCTTTCTCGTCTTTGTTTGCAGAAGAAGACATAATTAACTTCGTTTAAAGGATCTATATTTCAGAAATTCTGTTCCTACACTTGTCAGATAATTATGCTTAATTTATCATAAAACACAGCAACGTCTTTCTTGCCGCTGTAATTTAAATACCTTTTGCGCTTGACAAAACTTTTATTGCATAAGAATCGTGTTTCTGCATACTTTTCGCGAAAGAAATTCTTTCTCTCTTCGTGACAAAGCAAAACTTGCTCGCTTGGTGTTAACAGCGTGACGCGTGAGTTCGTCGCAGCAAAACGTAATTAAGAAGAGCAGTGGAGATCGCAAATTTTTCCTAGTTTCATTTTGCTCACGAGAGCGACACGCGATGGAAGTATTAAGCAGCCGGAGGCGGAGATCTCTTTTCTTTGCCTGGTTACGTGCCACTTAGTTCGAACTTTTGTTGCAAGAATTTCCGCCTACGGCTGACCTTACAGCATAGAAAAACTATTTTGACGTCATATACCTCGGCGTGAAACTTTGAAAATACTTTGCAGCTTTGTAGGATTTATAATGTAAATTTAGATACTACAATAATGAGTCGCATCACAGTATTTTTTTTCTGTAATTAAATGCTTAGAGTTAACGTTAATAATATCTTAGAAGATTACGATATATTGCGCTGAAGACTTAACGATTGAAATTAATCTTCTTGAAACACGTTAAAATGTCATATTAAAGGAATATTAATCGTATTTATTAATACTACGTTAAGATGTCATATTAAAGAAATATTAATCGCCATTTTGTTTTGAAAAATTAAACATTACATTAAAAATCATTTTATGGTTCACTTATTCCGTTCTGAATACTTTAAATTAATTTTAAAACACTCGATCCGAAAATGAATTGCCTTCTCTCTCAAGACCATATGCGGATATTTAATTAATCAATGAGCGCGTGCATATGCATTCGTTATATCATCAATTAGGATTAAACATATACGAAGGTACTTGGCATGCTGAATAACGTCATGCACAATGAATCTGCGGCGAAACATGAAATTTGTCCAATTTAGGAAGATAAATTTCGACCTAGTTGCATATAAATACGAGCATAATGTTTAATTCCATTCTAAATTAAAATACAAGACCAACACATATTAATTTTAGATCTGTTATGCAGTTATTGCATAATACCGAGTTTTTTTCAAAGAGGTAAAACTATATACTGTTGTGTTTACGTTTTTTTATTATGTAATTTTTTTAATTGCCGCATTCAATTTCCTACAAAAAGCGGAATGTTAGTTTAAGCTTCTGTTCTTTCGTATGCAAGAGCTTAAGATACGGAATAATTGAAATCATATCTTTCTCCTAATGCTTAAAAAATGGATCTATAAATTTTAAGACAGAATCCTATCTAAATCCTACATAATTTGATGTTTCTTATATTTCGTATATGAAAATGTCAATTAGAATGATAAATTTTACAAAGGCAATTAATTTTTGTCAAATTCTATTATCAGATTAGAATGTATTTTTCAAGGTCTTTCAAGTAGGTATGTATATCTTCTTGGAACCCTTCGAGTCTGGGTATCAGATTAATATATTTAAATGGCTTTAAGACAGAAGAAAAATGCACAGTTTTTATATAATCAGAGATGGAATGTTTTTCTTCGCCTATATAGATTGGACAAATTTCACACCGCGTGATGGATGCAAGTAGGCCGCGAACTATAATTCGGGCATTAAATCACGCGATCGGAGATTGAACTCATATTCAGATTTCACTCGAATACTCCGTTGAAACGGCCCGGGCCGAGAGAAAGGAGACGCCTCCTCCATGGAAAATCGAATAATAGGCAAAAGTCTTGGAA
Source organism: Temnothorax curvispinosus (assembly GCF_003070985.1). Lineage (NCBI taxonomy): Eukaryota > Metazoa > Arthropoda > Insecta > Hymenoptera > Formicidae > Temnothorax > Temnothorax curvispinosus. Next base: position 272,555 of record NW_020214394.1, read on the forward strand.
TTATCCGCCGGCGGGAACGAAATGCGGGTCAGTGTGTGAACAGCTCTTCGCTCCTTATGCCGCATTTCAGGAGGTCAGCGACCGTCTTTCTTTCTCTTTATCTCTCTTATCGCTTTGCCATTCTTCCCACTCGATTCGCCTTATTTCCCGAGGAAGAAAAAATAGTTAACCGCGAATGTCTCCATTTTCACGCAACACTCGTTGGTTATATACCTATATTTATCGAAGTTATACAATCTTGTCTAACTGTGCTACCTCGAACGAGATTTCAATACTCGTGGAACGTGCTTTAAGGAAGAAAAGCGCCGACGATCGTTATCGATACGTGCGAAATGACATTTCGCGTAAGAACTTGCGCTGCTTTCTCTTTCCATTTTTTCCTCTTTCTTCCTTTTTAATAGACTCGGCGATCCTTAACGCGTTCACGTCGAATGGACGCTTGTCGCTTAATTTCGACACGCTTATTAAAACTTGATACAGTTTATATTTTTTTGCCACATTGTACGTGATCGCTTATTTGATTTCATAATACACCGCAATTCTTTAGTAAGATTTGTGTTTAGGCATGAAGACTTGAATACAGACTGTATTCAGGATAACCATTAATGCGAAAAAAAGAATAGTAAATTACACACATACTATGACCCATACTATGACGCATACTATGACCCAATTATAGTTGATTGGACGGAATAAGTATAAAACCTATGTCTTCACATGTGTAAATTTTTAAGGTGGAACGATTTATTGATATTATCTGCAATGAAATTTTTTATTAGTTATGCCTGTAGGGAGATGTTTTTACTTCTCGAATGTTATCGCTATTTAATATCCGGTGGTATTTCTTAAGCTGTTTAGTAGCCGTAAATTATGTACTGTGAAATTTTACAGCATCAGCATGCAGAGCGTAAGTTAGAAAGCGTAGTAATGCGGGAGACGCATCGACACACTGGTCTATTTTACAATTATCTCGCTGTTCGAGAGAAAAAAATGCAATTGCAGATGTTTTGGATATTTCGGATTGCTTCAGTATGTCGAAAGGGATAAATTAAAAAAATTACATATATATTTCGACACCGTTAGAACGACTTGCAAAATTATGGTTCTAAAAAATCTAGAATTAAACGATATTTTATATATTATTTTATATATTTTATGTATTATTATTTTTTCTTCGATATTTTCTCTAAAATATAAGCTTTTTCTCGAAAAAGTTGATGAAATAATTTACAGATGGAATTACAGAGACTCACGCGGAGTTTAAAAAAAAGAGATGGCTTCAATATTTTACATACAGGTGTACTTAAATTTAAGTACATTTCAGTACACTTGAATTTAACTTAAATAATTATTTAAATAGCATGAAATACAAATTTTAAGTCATATCCACACTGTACACGAAATAAAAAGATTATTTATTGTAATGAATAACAGTAAGTTTACAGCTTCAGAATTAAACAGAGTTAAACAGAGTTTTATTTTCTAAAGAGGTCGAACACTAACCAGAAACCAGAAACTTACTTTCTACTGTTAATTACGTACGTTCTGTTAATGGAGGTGTATAATTCAGCAAACTATAATCCATGCAGATTTATACATGCAGATTGGATTCTCTTTGTGCCAATTTTGTGCAGGAAATTAAATAGCCATTTATTTTGCCATTCGATGAACATAATAAACGTTAAAGTGATTAACCTATTAGATCTTATACTTTAGAAAATTTTATATGAAACTAATTCTTTTAAAAAATTCTTTTATTATACTCGATATTTTTTTAAGAATATGAGTTAATTATCGGATTCTTATCATATATATACATATATCAACATAGAAAATTCTTTTGCATATAAAAGTAAAAGATGCCGCAAAAGATAATTTCCTAAAATAACTTTCTAAACATGATTAACAGTAGAAAGTAACATTCCTTGATATTTGGCTTCCTTAAAGAAACGTGTAATTATACTAATTTAGTATAATAGAATTCGAAAATATTCTATATTATCTATTATTTTTTATATCTATATTATAGTCACAAATTATTAATGCTGCAATTCGTGCAAACTATATAGAGCTGGAGGATTTTTAACACACTACAAACTTATACAATATTCGCGAACTCACCATTGTGCAGGGTGGCTGTACTTCCGCACTAGGTCACAGCACCACCCTCGACCTACTGTCGATTCCTCTCGCTTCTTTCTCTCTCTTTCTCCCTTTCTCTCGACACCTACGAACTTCACGAAACGATACCGCTTTGTTTACTGATCGCGTACCCCGCACTCGTTCACATTGCACCACCGGCACACGTGTCCCCTTACTGTACCCCGATTTTATCGTAATTGGGACCCAATTATCCTGTCACTTCGAGTCGTCTCCGTTCGTCTCACAAGCTCGGAGCGAAATTGTCGAATGTTATACGATGTTTCGTCGACACGGCGGTACACGTGCGGTCTTAGGAACACGAGCAGTTTGAACGGGCTGTCCCAGAATGGACAGGCTATATAGATATCCCCTCCAGAGAACGACGGGGAACTCGCGGGCAGGAACCCGGGTACCACCGTGATCCAGGAGAAAGCCTCTCCTTCGATTGGTCCCACAATGTTAGTGCACGCTGGATATCACTTCGAGGGATGAATTTCAGCTGGCTTGTATTCAGAATTATTGTCCCTGCCCTATATCAGAATTAATCCGAAGAGACGGTTTTCGAATAATTTTGAAGTTATTTTCTTTTTTGACCTTTTTCGGGAAACAAGATTCTAGTAAATGAATGCTCTGTCACATTATAGAAATATCGAAAGAAAATTTGTTACACTGTAGAAAACATCGACAAATTTTGCTTTGGATAAAAGAATAAGTCGTATAATATGGAGTTGTATAATATGGAGATATATCTTTCAGAATTTATGGCAGTAGGAAACCATTTCCAAAAGCTGTATCGACAATGAGTATTATTTATGGATCTCCGTTTCGTATGAATACAGAAAAGCTGGAAATCATCGCGCTATCGAAATAAATCATTTTCAAATTGCGTCCCGCGATATTAACATGCACTGCTCTGATTTCTTTTCGTGGCGATCCAGTTGCGCATCATGTTTGAAACTCGAACTGCGATGTTTTATGCATCAGATACATTGAATGTCCATATTGTAACTCATCGATCAGAAAATAATAGATGCCAGGTGTGATAGATTTGATATTACTCTGTTAGTATTTCATTTATGTAGGTGATTAAAATGCAAGTATACATGGCGTTTTCTTCATTATAGTCTGGTAAAGAGGGATTTTTTACAAACTAATTAAAAAAAAAAGAATTTTTATAATAATAATAACACGTTATAGTACGAGAGTATACACAAGACAGGTGAAAATTTATAATACACTTTATACATATACCGAATACAAAATTTTTATAAAGTATAAGATATAGCAGACACAAAATTATTAGATTTTAGAGAACACTTTCCACTTTAGCTTTATTACTTAGTTTGTGTAGGAGTGAAGAATGGGCGGATATTGACATAAAATTTCAAAGCCTTAACCTACTCCGGTAGAGTGTTTGCAGGAGAACGTCAAAAGTCAGATGGAGCATCAAGCTTATCTTAGACCTTAGAAATACAACTTACAATACGGATCTACAGATGTTTTCTACATATGCGGTACATTTCAAGTTACAAAATTTTGTACCAATTTTTATAATGATCTATAGATCGTCTATAGAATGGGCTTTATGATAGAGAGAGAGAACTGCTCCGCTTCGGCCAGAGCTCGCAAGGCGAGCGAAAGAAGTGAGAGGCGAACGGAGGTGTATGCGTGTTACTCGTTCTTATGCAACTTCTGATTGGAATCGTGGGTCAGTCAGTTCGTCGACTCTTACGGAAATATGCGCCGACTGCGCGATTCTCTCGCCCGCAGGAAGGAACGAAGCGCCGGGATTAGGAAACGCATCAGCTATCAGAGCCGCGTCTGGAACATATCGTTGGTTCTTCTCGTGACCCGTACGCTGTTCTCAGGATGTTGCATCCGACAGTACTTCTGAAGAATGGAAGATGATTTTGTCGGAAGAAATACGCCTAACTTCGCGGAATTTTCGCAACTCCCCGCGAACATCGATTTTTTCCTCCTGATTTCGAATGTTCGAGTCAAACTTGAATTGATAGAAAATGACTATTATTATCTGTAGTAAATTTAACAGTATCTTGTATTACACTTGTTCCTGGTAAATTTTTTGCAAAACATTATTTTTTATATTTCTTATTTGTAGCTGAATCCAGGTTTTTTTTACGCTATATTAAATTTCAAAAGAATTAGCCATAGGATTATTAAAACTAATGCAGTAATTTGAAAGATAGATTTAGAATTTTTAAACATAAAAATTGAAATTTTTTAATTTTATAATTTCCAGACTTGATACTTTAACAAATCAGGTAATTGCAATACTCAAAATCTAAAAATTATAACTAGATGCTAGCATTCTAGTCCTAGTAGTTACGTTCTAAACAATAAAAAGAGTGTGGAATTTTTTGTTCTGTAAAATTTTCATCGGGGATTTATTTTATTATATATAATTGTTCAAAACACATATATTTATGTCAAATCTGTGCAAGAATTGTATCCTAAGAAACGTATCCTTTTAATAGCGAGAAATAAGGACGAGTAAGATTTGGAATAAGACGAATCTGTGGAAGGACGAGGCAAGTCTTCGAATTGAATGCCCGGATATACGGGGTGCTGATGATTGCATGCCTCCAACATTCGCACGGCCTCATAGACGCCGGACATTTCATACTGTCCTGCATAAAATGATAAAAAATTCATCTTACGAGTAAATTAATGCCCTGCAAATAGATCTTCATTAGGTGTACGCTGCACAGCTTATTCTTTTGCAATGAGTAATGTAAAATAATCTTGACACTCTTGATAGGCAAAAAACCAAATATTTAAAATATACTTGTGAACTTCTTACCACAAAACTCAGGCATGTACAGATGTATATATATATACAAATTTCTTATAGTAATTATTTAATTTGGAATCCACGATATTATGATATTTTTGAAATAACCATCTTAAGATTGTTAATATTTTTCTTATTCTCGTTACGAAACAATCTGTATATAATTTCAATTTTTGTAGATGTCTTTTGATCAGATGCTTTTCTAAGACAACACTTAAATGATGGTTTAATCCTGTACGCAAGAACGTTTGACATTCCTCTTCAATTCGTTCGGTGCCTCTTATTGATTGGCTCACTTGACCGCGGTGTTCTGCGGGTGCGTAAAGTAAGCAAATAGCTATTGAAACGAGGGTGAAAGCGAGAGAAATTCACGACTCGTCCTATTGAATCTATTGTCGCAAATAAGAGCACTTGGAGCATCTTTACACCGCGTCATTGTTCCCGAAAGTGGACGTTAATCAATTTGCGTAATGTTGTCGTGAACAACCTTGGAACACAGCTACAAGCCTATGCTGATTGGAAAAACATAATTTCTCCTTGTCGTAGAAAGTATTCACCGGTAATGTTAGCCGTGAAAGTAAAATATGTCTAGTCACTATATTGGTTCTATCGTATCCGTGATTACCGAAAAAGAGTTAAAGAAACTAAACTTTTTTTCTTGATAGCCGGAAGCAGATTAGCAGGCAGAAAAAGAGAAAGAGAAATGTGATCAGATGGACCTCGCAAATATTATAACTATTATTAATTTGAAAATAATAATCGAGCCATTCCAATGTAGATAACTATTTAGTGAATGTTTAAATGAAAATATACAGTATACAGACACAGTCGCAACTAGATCTCCATGGACGATATATAATATGTTACTTACTTTCATGAATTTATTTAACCTGTTCTGATCTATAAAAATGTTACAAACAAGTGGTGTAAACATCTTTATCTTAATTCAAATTTAAAACTTAAAGATTTTAACATATGTTTATAATAAATCTTATAACATATATATATATATATATATATATATACAGTTTTATTTGTACATAATGCATAAAGATGATATAATATTGTTTTTACAGGACTTACCAAATGAATCCATGAAAGTACCTTTATGCAGACACTCACAATCAGTACACAGCTATTCTCACCTATTTAGACCTTCGCCTTTCCTTTCACTGGCACTGTTGCGATTTGTAAAAAAATTAGCACCAGCTAGCCTGTGCAAGACTTTCCGTGCGTGTATTTGTCATAAGCTTTTCGCGAAACGCGGCATTATACGAAGGTCCCGGCTATCTCGTGAAATGTCGGCAGAGATGTAATCAGAATCTTCATAAAATGCCACAAGGTAAATTCATGAAATATACTATAAGAAGACATTACCGTAATTTGCGCAATGATTGGCGTTTCTGTGAAAACAATTTCGCACAAAAAGTTTCTCTCATCTGTCTACTTGACGAGCACAATAAACGACAGTAGATATTCTCCAAACGGCTAATCAGGATTATCCTTGAATCTATTGTAAAATATCTTATATAGTGTGTAAAATGCACGTCTTGTTTGCGTAAAATATTTTCTTTATAAAGAAGTAATTTTTTTCTAAGAATCGCCGTAGTAGGCTTTTTCTCGCTTGAGCAATTGGTCAAATGAATTTTTATTCTGCAAAAACTAGTTCAAAGACGCGGGGGAGTCCTAGAAAAGTGAGATTGTCACGAGCGACACTAATTGATAGTGGAGACAATAAGGTTTTGTCCCGTCGCCTCGTGCCTCAGGAATCGCCGCAGGTGAAAGCGACCCGCCCGTGAAGCAAAATGCATTCCTACTTCGTGGCTATCCCCCTCATCACGCGCTTCTCCTATGCAATTATCTTAATAATCTGCCGCCGCGCGCCGTATCACCGCGTTTCCACCGTCTCTCAAGCGTCCTTTCCCTTCGTCCCGCAGTCACGACGACGGATATTGTGGCGGCTCAATTTGCAGTGATTTGACTCCGTTTGCTTCTTGCAAAAGGATTACGTGGACGGAGAATGTCTCTCCAGCCGATTTGATTATCGCGCGATGATATCTCATAATTTGCAAGTAGCGAAATAAACGTGATAAACGGCGAGTAGATGCCACGCTAAGTATCGTTCCAATTAGTAGATTACGTGATGGTTGAGCGGTAATAACTGCAGATAAATATAATCCATTTTAATGACGATCAAATTGAAAGCCATGTATATCTTAACGAGGCTAATTTTGTTTAATTGAAAAATGTAATCGTGGTATTATTATCTGCTAAATAATAATAAAGTTACAAAGTGACATTACAATGTAGAAATTTAGAAAGATAATATAGCGTTACCTGCGTTACACAAAAATGTTACCTGCAATTATATTACGTAGATTTTAGCATAATAGTGTTAATAGCTCGCAATTAAAGTACATTTTATAAAACAGGATTAAATTAATGCAATGTATAAAACAGGATTAAATTAACGTACTTGCTCCAAACGGGAAATTAGTCGAGTACAAGAAAATAAATACATTCTTTTCTTATTATTATTTAGTTATTATTATATTTTATTTATTACTATGTATATACTATAGATGTATATATAAATAGTATTAATTGTTATTTATATTACATTATTATAAGTTTTGTAAGGGGGTAAAACGCTCCGAGTTCGCAAGTTCATTAGCAATTATCTTAAAGCAATGACATTACATTATTCACGGCATTACACAGCATAATGTCCTAATTATCTCGGTATGATACAATTCCGCACAGAATTGCGAAATTTTGCGTGTATTATGCAAAATAATTTACTCGGCGAAAGAACTTTGCGTGTCTTCTTTATCTCGAAACAATATTAACGAATGTAATTTCCCCCAGTGATTTACGCTGCTTGATTTTGACGACACAGCATCGCGAATTGCATGATTAGATTAATTACAGTGCCATGACATCGTAATATCATCAGAACTCCTTTCCCCATTTAAATCGCGTCCCCTTCCTTCGGCATCGGATAAAATGCAATCGCGTTTTGTGCACCGCACTCAACGGTCTGACAGCAAAATGGAGGAGCCGGATGGTAGCCTAAAGTTTTAATTTGAAATTGATTTCTTTCCGATGCAGTAACCGAGTTCACTCATTCTATAGAACGTTATACAAAATGTGGGAAGCTAAAAATGGGCATGGCATAAAGGTCAATATTCAATTTATTGATATATAAATATTGATATATCTATTATTACAATATTGATATATATATAGATATTATAAGCTATATATATAATATATAATATATATCAATATTTCATCGGTTCGATATTTAGTCCACTATAAAAAATTAATATTTCTTCTGTAGATATTATTTTGCTATGTAGAATTAAACGTTATTACGTAGCATTCATTTTTGTTTTATATTATATGTATATATATACGTACAAGTTCTGCCTACGTAATAATATGAATTTCTCTGTGCAACTATTTATTAATTTTTATATAATACATTTATAATGACTCTTCCATGTAACGTTTAAGTATTATCTTATTATGGTCTTTAATGGGCTTATTATTTCAACCATAGAACAGAGAAAGAGAAAGCCGCGAGAGAGAAGCATGTAAATGCATGCGTCACGCCGCGCGAAAAAGGTGAATGCGAGAGCTCCGATGGCGGATGAGCAATGAACTTGACCGGAAGTGGGTCAGGGTGAATCTTCTCTGAGCACGGTGACTTATCCTCCGCATGACTTTTGAAGCGCGACAGATCATTTAGCAATTCCTCAAACGAATATATATATATAGTACTTTGATCAGATTGGATTTAATCTTTTTTCTTTCTTTTTGGCAAACGTCTTTCTAGTCTAGAATACGGGTCGCCTCATGGATCTTCATGACATTTAATTATTACGCACAATTTTTGCCGTAAAATTAAAATAATTTATAGGAAATATGTCGGCATGAAATATTATTACATTGAAATTTGCAATGTAATAATATTGCAAATTTCAATATAGTAATTTTGTGCAAAATTGTAAAGGAAAATAAATTTTAAGAAGAAAAAGAACGGATATGTATTATAACGCTTTGACATTGATCATATATCTATATTTTAAGTATATCTTTTGGATGTAAGAAGCGTACTGTCTGAATTTAGAATTGTGTCTTTCTTATTATATCTGCAACAGGCAGAAAATATCACAGAGAAATGACACGTTTTCTATGAATATGTTATTTCTATGATGTATTAGGTCACAGTATTAAGCTAACGGGGTATGTATCGGTATAAATATATATAGAAACTACTACTTTAGAAACTCGCCCATGTAACTCGAGCAGACAATAGATGGACGTTAAAATTGAAGTACCGTAATTGCGTTAAATGTGGTCTTATTATATTGATAGCGCGAAAGTTTCCGTCAAAATTTTACGGAGATGGCACGTGATACAATTCAATCTTCTTATTATGCGGAGCAAATTTAGTAACCCTTACGTAACAGCTGAGAGTCACGTTGTACGTCAGTTTTCATCTTTCGATGTAACGCGAATTAGACGATAATACGTAACAATCTAACCGGTTTAGAGTCGTCGAATCGTGACGCAAACAAGTCGATGTTCCGCGCACGGCGGTCTCTCCCACAGGGATTTCTATCCTCAAATAAATGAAGAAGTGTACTTGGCGATTAAACTTGCGGGGGAGGACAGCTTTCTTCGCCGGTTAATTAATGATGCGCGACAGTCGAGGAAGAATTCGCGAGGAGAAATAAAAAGTTCGTGAAAGATTACTAAATCGGAAGACCGCGGACAGAATTCCAGACGCGATTTGGTTGTGCGTTATAAAATCACTTTCAGACACGTCGCGATGGAACAGGTAATCGCATGCGATCAGCGTGCAGCGAATATCAATAATTTTCCTCTCGAGGAGTCCATTAAAGAGGCTATTAAAGAGTCTATCAAGAAATCTGTCTCGATCCTTTCACAAAGTTTACTCTGATAATTTTTTTAATAGGATAAGTACATCTCTCTTTAATCGATAAAAGATAACTTTTTCACTGTTTTATTGTTGAAAGTATGAAATTATGACATTCCCCATTAGCTTTCACGTTCAAGAAACATATGAAATATGACCTTTCTTTCTCTTTCTCTCTCTCATTTCTCCAACGTCCAAGTGGAATCTACAAACGTGCGCGTGCTTTACCACATTTTTTAGGTAAAATTTTTATATTATGTGGAAACGTGGTATAGTCTCCATGGTACTTATGATAATAACTTCCATTTACCCACGTAACTTGTGTTGAAACGCATATAAATTAGGCATTTTCTAGGTCGAAGTCTCTCTGAATTCGCCGCGCAGCCTACTTTCAGATGCGCGCACAAATTCGCGGACAACGCCTATCGCGATCGTATCGATGTAATACATCAGCGTCTTAACTTTTACTGGAAAGGGTGCAGCCGCAATCGATTGCACACGGAACTAGCAAATCCATTGTTGCGCGACCTTTAGAACCAATCAGGAGTTCGCTTTTTCCTTCCTTACGGATTTTCTCACGGATTAAAGTCATTGGTATTGGTATATTTTATCCCATATGTAATTGGAGCTTTCTCTCTTACGTAGCAATACAAGTAAATGTGTAAAATGCGATATTAAATGTGTCAAATTTTCTAGTTCGTTGGACTATACTTTGAAAATTAGACGTATATATTTAGGGGCACAATATTAAAGATATAACTCTCTCTTTTTTTAATTAACTTTTAAAGCGAAGAAATAAAAAGGAACATTTTTTCTATTTTATTCCGTGCTTTTTATTCTAAACAGTCTAAACATTTATTGCCATTGCGTATAGCGTAGCCGCGTAGCGTATACAATTGAATTGAAATTTAAAAATGAGTGAAAACTGCAAACTCATCTATACGAATTCTTTTGTTATCCATATTTTCTCTAGCATAAAAAAACGATAGTTATTATACAAAAAAACTGGTTTCCACTTAGCCCATGCAGCACCATAGCTTAAAAATTAATTATTACATATAGCAACTGTGTCACCAAAAGAAAGCAGGGCACACATTTTACGAAAGTAAACATAAATATTTAACACGTTTTAATTCTTCTATAATAATACGCAATGTATTTGCATTTACTGCAATTTATTAATTCCTACAGTTTAATAATACGAATTCTTAATAGCAATAAAAATCAGGGCAGTATATCAATGGTATACATATATAATAAAATATATAATTGTAGTTTAGTTATCTCGAATATCTCGTTTGAAAACACAAGATTTATCAAATAATTACTTAAAAAATACGAATACACGTTTTATTATGACGCTCCACGGAAGCATATTATATCATCTGTAAATAATACCATACCTAAATGTTTCAAGAACGGGAAAATGAGTATTTCGTGAAATGTCAATTTGCTTCAGTTAACATATGATGCTTCTCGCCGGTCACGATTACTAAATGTAATACCGCAAAGATTATATAGCGTGAATGTTGCGTAGTCAACCTGCTACACGGAGGGTAACTGCTTCGCGTTGCATCATCCAAGAGGAAGTACAGTTAAAATCTGTAAAATTGTAACATTTTCCTGCGAAAACTTTTAAAGTGACTCACGCACAGCTCATTTCGCCTTCTTCCAACTTGCCTCGGCTATCGACAGCCAACATTTAACGCGTTTGAAATTATCGGTTTCGCCGGAAATTCGCAATAAAGTGTTAACGCCGTCCGATATGATGAAACGTGACAATGGATTTCACGAGAGATCCAAACGTTTGTGAAATAACAAGAATAATTAATACGGTCGACACAGTTGGGTCAGGGATTGAGTGTTCTCAAAATAAACTTCCGATGGTGAAATTTGTTCTGGCAGATGGACTATTATTGTTTGTTCATTACGGGCGTTTTCTTGCGAGTTTGAGTATCAAAATGCAACATTCATTAAGGCCACGGCCAAAGAGGAAAGTCTTCTAATTGTTTCCGTGAGAAGTTCTCAAACGCTCGTTGTCGATTCGATCACCGTTACGTTGCAGACGGTCCATCCGTGTGGTAAAGTATATATAAATATGAATAACTGTGAGAGGAGAGAGTTGCAATGTGAGGAGTCTTACTTTCACATTCGAATTTCTGACCACTCCGGTCCAGGATCCACATTTCAATGGACCATGGAACACTTTTTACGACTTTTTCCCATAATTGTAAAATTTGAGAAAGCACACACATCTACTTATAACATAAAATAGGACCATATTTCTATTGTAGTGAATCGTAAAAGGAATTTTAAGCTTGAATACAATGAATCATCATTTATCTTTTATTTTGGTAGATAATTATCAGTTTTAGGATCCATCTAGTAAATATATATTGTATTTTATATTACTTCGAATCTTATATTAGATTTTACTTAGAATCTTATATTATAGATTTTATTATTGATCTAATTACATTTGAGTAATGGTTAGCAATATAAAAGGTATATTAAGAGTAAAGGGAAAGAAATATAAGAAACAGATTAAGAGAAATGAGCGATTATCTTTTTTATTGATTATTAACTGCAGGCTCGTCAGATCTTTTTTAACTTTCTTTTTAATTTATGTAAATTGAAGTGAATGTAGGTTAATCGCGCTACTATCTCGAAGCTTTTCATAATTATTAAGTTGCTGCTGTTCCACCATTTCCGTCCATATTTCTATTCATTTAATACAACGTTCGCTCGCTTCTCCAATAGGTGGTTTGATTTACGAGTAACGACTAGATGCGCGGACCGGGATAGGTTTTGTATTCCGTTTTTTCACCAGAGACTGAATCCATTGACCTGGACCGCTGAAATTTTCACGCGGACGCTCCACTGGAAAGTTACACTGGTAATGGTTATAGCCGGTTCATCCAGTTTTCACGATTCTACTTGACGGATCCAGATCGAGTATGTGTATCGAGATAAACGGCGAACCTTTCTACGTGATCATCTGTCTCAGACTTAATGGTTCTCGAAACTTTCATCGACAGCAATAATCATTTTATTTCAACGCGTGCAATCAATAACTTGACAGCTAAATTTTAGAACAAATTTTAAAAAATTTTACAAAATCTATTAATGTTCCTATTTTGTATGAAATTTTGTATGAAAAGCAAGATAGTGCAAATTAATAAAAAGTAAATTTATATAATATACAATGACATAGTTTAACAATATATTGAAACATATTGTAAATTATACGTATAGTATAAGTCTTACGAAGATATAATAAAAAAATCATTTTTGCGATAATCTATAAATATAAATAGCTAATAAACACCGAATATATTTGCTAGCAATTCTGAAATTATAAAACAAAGACTAAAAGTATTAAACTTGTAAATAGATGTTACAATTTATTAAAACACAAAAAGATAGAGTGAATAAAAAGAAATATTCCATCATGTTTATGTATGTCGGGCCAATGAACGCTTAAAGTCTTTAACGATGCTTTACGAGAAAGTGCAATGGTAAGCGGCATATTTATCGACCCACTGATGCTTGGTCATCCATGCTCGCCTGAGGACCCAAATCCGACCGGTCAAACGTGGCCTCGACTTTCACCTTCGTACAAGGTCTAGGCCATTGCTTACGATTATTAACATATTCTTGATGGTCTGATGGCGGACAGACAAGTTTTTTTCTCTGTCGAGTTTTGAAACGATAAATCTATGTCGTAATCGGTAAAATAATATACTTTGTGATTTCGAACAAAAGAATTCAATTCTTAGGAAACAAGTTAACTTATAGTTGTGAAAAAGTTTTTCATACCTCGGCTTATATCTTTAATTAAAAGAATAATTATTTTCTTAAAGAAATTTATACTAAATTGAAGTAAAGGGGGGGGGGTTAAGTATAGAGATTTAAATTGTGAACACGCTCATAAGTATATTTTATTTCGTGTAAATATAAATTAGGTCAAGAGGAAATTTAGCACCTGATAAAAAGATTTTTTAAAAATTCATTTTACTCACTTTATGTTTTTCCTTGTACGCGATTATTTTCGCATCATTCTTTTGCATGACATGTCATTAACAGCGTCGTGTCGTGTTTAGAAAAGGATTACCACGGCCCAATACATTCCGGTAAAAGCTTCTCAATTTTTATTTTAGTCGAGGGCGCGGTTTTACTTTCACCATTCGGGGCGGCGCGGCGGCATTCTTCGACGGCGGCGCATACACCTTTTCTTGCCTCTCTTTCTTCGCTATGGAAAGTAAACCGTGTTTAACACATCGAGGTCGGCAAAAAGGATGTAAGGTGACAGAACTGCAAAATAACACGTAAGCGACCGTCAAGGATAACCCGGCGGTTTCCTACTTGAGTAATCTTTGCTGGTTTAAAAAAATCTTACGGGATATCGCACCTATATACGTGCTTACGTAGGATAATACGTTAATAACAGATGGAATGAAAAGCGCATGTTCGAATTATTCGCAAGTGTATGCAACCTCATGCGAAAACACTTTCTTTGTTCACGACAGTAAGAGGATTATATGCGTGTTTCATCGCAACACGAATCAACCGAAGAATATTGTATGCAACAAAATTACTTTGCGATTTTTTTCTTACGGGTAGCTCAAACAACAATATGATGCAAAATTGACTATAATTTGTGACAGGACGGATTATAATTTTTTGCCGAATCTTACCGATCTCACTTTCTTTGCCGCAAATTTTTTAAATTTTTAATTTGACTTTTAGAATGTGGGAATCTTTTTCTGAAAGATATATTAAATGTTTCAGTAACACACAATTTGATTCCTAAATTTTTTAAATATAGTAATGAATAACGGATACGCCTTATATACGTACACATAACGTATAATAATACATTTTCGATATATTTTCAGTTACATATTCACCCCACGAAGGACACGCTGGCAACGTTTGTGCCACTGGAAGCATTCCCTTGCGATGTAGGTTTAGGTGGAAAAGCTAAACCGTAGAAAGAACAACAGGAGGAGATATTAAAAAAGATACAGGATCATCGTGAATGGTTTCTACAAGATGAAATCACGGGTCGTGTAAACGAATCATTAAGAGTAGGAAAAAGCAAGACGATGGATTTGCCTACTCTTAATGTTTCGTTTACACGACCCGTGACTTCATCTTGTAGAAACCATTCACGATGATCCTCTATCTTTTTTAAGCTTCAATCTATAGATTGACTTCTCCTCTCACTTAACCCTTTGGACCAACGGTTTAACGTCTCTTTCCAAAAGACGGAGCAGCCATCTAGGGTTACCTCTCTCCGCTAGATGGGGGGGCAGCGTTTTTTGTGAGAAATTTCTCAGTGGCCTAGCGGGATTCGAACCCGGTTCTCCGGATTACGAATCTGGCGCTCTACCCACTGGACCAGCCGTCATCCCCAGTAACATACAATTTTATAAGGAGCTTTAAAAAATGATGATTGATGCGTGAAAGGAAGCAAATTTAAATAGGAGGTATGCAAAGAAATAGAGAACAGCGGGTAGATATTAAAAGCTTCGTTTATTTCTCAATTTTTTTTATCCCTTTTCATATTATGAATATAATAACGATTCTTATCACGCTTTGTCATAAGTACATCTTATCATCGGAACATCGAAAATGTTGGTCGAGAACACCGGAGCGAGCTCGATCGACTTCGCACCCGCGTTTTCCGCTCTGCGCTAGATTCCACTGTGCGGCGCAACGAGTTTTCATGTCGATCGAGTTCTTCCGGAAAGCTCAAACGCAACCTTCCACCTCGATACATAATACTCTCCTCGCTCACTGTATTAGATCAACTGATCGAATCACATTTTCGTTTTCTATCTAAATTCCTTAAGTTTTTCTTTCCTCTCTCTCTCTCTCTCTCTCTCTCTCTCTCTCTTTTTTTCTCTCTCATCGATTAGGAAGTAGGTAGACAAATGTGTGCGGAGCGTTTCGACTGACCTAAGCGATTTATCTGTGGCCAGCGTAATCTAGAAAAACGTACGCCGCCGTCGTAAATGTTCGCGATCTTCTCGTATCTTCTCCTTAAGGACTAAACACTCGAATGAAGATCGAAATAACACACGAAGAAATTGGAGCATGCAAATTCGAACGTGCGCGTGTGTGCGTATGTATGTATGTATGTATGTGTGTGTACGTGTATATAGGCGTGTCTGTTGCATGTCTGCTACAAGCCTGTTCTTTAAAAAGATGCGGTAATACGAATGTCACATCCACTTCTTTTTGGAAATTCATTTCTTTTCAGAATAGAATAGAATAAATTAAATGGAATAGGAGGGCTTATTTTTTCAAATTGTCTTAAATCCACACTTTTAGAAATTATGTTACAAAACACTGTGGAAATTATTACACTATAGAGTATTAAAAAACTTTCCACAGTTTTATCATAGCGCGCATAGAATCTATATATTTCATTGTAAAGATGTAAGACAGTTTGAAAATAAGCTCTTTAATTTGGAGCTTGAAGAATTGACAGGTATAAAAATTTACTAATTGAAGTGCAGCTAAATCCTTTTTTTCTAAATATCTAATTTGAGATTCATCGAGATCTGACATAATAATTCAATATAATGATAATACGCGTACCTACAGATTACATTTTTGTTAACAAAACAAAAGTTTTAGATTTTCTATTTTTTCAAGGATAGACCTCTATCACTAATAATATCTAAGGCATATTTTATGTGTATGCTTGTGTTGCTCGTATTGCAGCTGTCTTTTCGAAAACAGTGTGACAATAAAATGGAAAGCGAATAGATTGTATCGATCGCGGAAAGAGGATAGAATCTTACTGGAAGTACAAAATTGGAAGAGTAGAAAAGGACTAAGAGTAGTTAAAAAACGAGAGCTAAGAACTTGCGAAATACCCACTGTATATTCGCAATGATGAGATTAATATTGACGCTCCGTTTTAACAGGTACTTTTTTTGATAATTAAAACTTTTCTATAGTCTTTTGTATTTTGACACGAATTAAAAATTTAAATAACTAATTTGAGTAATGTGTCTATTGGGGTAAAATTGTTGGGGTATATAAATTAATTTATGAAAATATATCGCATCCTTTTGTATAATCAAAATATATGCGAAATGGTATCTGCAATCAGGATTTAAAGGGAATATTTGGCAAGAATACAATGCTATTTAAGCTGCAGCTAAATTTTTAACTAAGTTTTAATAACCTTTTGAGGAAGCATTTGCGAATATGCTGGAACTTTTTCACTTAGAATTGAACTTCTTATACGATCCCAGACTACTGTCCCCTCGTTTCACTGTAGATAAACCGAAATATAGTATTTTACGCATTAATTATGGTGATTCGATTAGAGATAATTCTTTTAAGTCAACAATATTAAAATTTAGCCTTAAAATTATACTGCTTTCTATTATTTTTAATATAAAGGATATAAAGATAAAGAATATTAAATTTTAGTTCCCAACTAATTAATTTCGGATAAGTACACCCGCAATAATTTTTAATGTGAATAAAAGAATATGTAAAAAAGTATCATGATTAAAAACAATCAAAACTTTAAACACTGAATTTGAAGATTAAACAGATCGGGAAGCCCTAGAAATATAAGTGCTAGCTTGAGAAATGATTCGAGGTATCGTGGAGTTAATCACTCGCTGTTCATAAATATAAGTTCGTTGACTAGATGATGTAAAGCTTTGTAATAATACATATGTAACGTGTTTGTTTTTAGCTCGCCCCTTAGGCCTTTGATAACAAAAAAAGTAACGCGCTGTGTGTACAGGTCCCATAATCACCGGATATCCTATAACCGCAGTTTTTTTTTGTTTATTTGGAGATTTTCCCTTAGCGAAAATATCGAGGAAAATCGTATTTTATTTCACGCTTCCGATCTTTAATATTGGACACATTCTCATGTTCAGACTTCAAATAAAAATTCCATTAAAATTTATAAAGTCTCTTGAGAAACTGAGCGAAGAATATATTATTTCTTTAAAGTCTGATCCGTCAGAGCTTCTTCTTTCAATAATTAATTACTCAAGAACCTGTATAGACTCGATATTTTCATCGACAGGAAAAATCGATTTCAAAGTGGCCGAAGAATTTGTAAGAGCAATGTGAGAAAAACAACTAACGGTTGCGGCATACCCTGTATGTTATGTAATTAACGTGTATATACGTGTACATGTGTGTGGATAAATGCGCCCCGTATTGTGCTCCATAACGAGAGTCTCAAATGTCGTGCCGGTAGGAGTATCGAGGCGCTTACATATAGCATGAGAGAATGAGTAGGTAAATCGAAGATAAAAGGCTGGAAAAAGACGTATGCACAATGACTATAGTATATGTATAATTATAGAAAAGCGAAAAATGGATCAGCGATATACTACCCCCTCTCACACATTTTCTCATGTTCTTTCACACTTTCTCTCTCTTTCTCTCGCGAACCGGCCACGAATCGGTAAAATTGCGACTAAAAATAAATATTTATACGCACCATTCTCGCCTTCTCGCGAAAGCGAGTACATTTGCACAACGAGACAGCGGTCGCCGAGACGACATTTCGTTGCGGAGAAATTCGCCCCATATACCTAGTAATTAATTAACACGTTATCCTACCCACGACAGTCGCATAAAACTACACGTTATACGATGTATTTCAGAATCACGAATGTCCTTTCAACCATAACTTTCTTCATCGATGTACAGAATCAATTTTTTCTTAATAAAAATCTCCAGGAAGATCTTTATTTGTCATATCTTTTCAATTTTTAATAATATTGCATATTGCATATTTTTGCAATTAAATTTTATATAAAGATTTTAATAAAATCTATTGAAATTGATTAAAGTTAATCTTGTCAAATATTTTCTTTGAAATTTAGTTTACAGAATATTCATTTTTAACTGTTAATTATTCGGAAATTATAATTTGCTAGTTTTACCAAGAAAAAATTTATTCCAAATTGATCGAGACATTCATAACGAAGAGAACATTCAAGATAGTCTGTATTCTGCATGTTTGCATTGTTGCGAGATATTCATAATTTCCGAGACTATAAATTGTGATATTTTTATTTATGTGTATATTTTAATGCATTTATATATTTTTATAGATATGCAAGTTTTTATATATTGTTCTTAAACATTTTTATAAATCTTATAATGAAATAAGATGAATCATAGTCGCATTATAATTATACGTCCATCGATAAAATATATTATAAGTTTAAATGAAAATGATTTTTGAATTTGCAGTTATTCGGATAATTATCTTGTCTAGATAAGTAATGAAAATAAATACTCTGGCTTTCCGGAATAGCGATTATAATATAATATTGTTTTCTAAATAAGTAACTGTCTGCAAAGTAACACGTATAAGATATATTAACGTATAGAAATACTAGCACAAGTAATAAGTGTTTGATTGATCGGTTTGTAAACGGAGAAAATTTAGGTTTTTAAACTGCCTTAAATTTACATCTGTGAATACTATGGAATGCTTTTAACACACTTGTAATATAGGCTGTGACATATTTTTACTTTTAAAAAATATAATAATAATAAAAGAAAATATAAATTCAAGATAGTTTGCAAATAAGCTCTTTAATTGCTAAATTTAATTATGCTGCTAGTATTTTAAATAATATAATAAAAATTGCTGGTATTTTACGACGTATTATAATGCGACAGGTATCTTCAGTTATTTCATATACCTACTATGGTTTTGTTGATTTTGTAGATTGCACAACTGAACGACATAATGTTTTAACATAAGAACGAAATAAATGCGCACTGAACAGAAAACGTCACAGCAACGACGCTTGCATAACCGCGTTGAAAAGGCATGTTAAAGTCTATTCGTAACAGCAGCAGTACATCGAACTTGTTTCTCCGCGCGATAAGAAAATTGTCGCACACCAGATTTGCATGTCTTTTAACGTTATCCAACCTCATATCTTTGCAAGTGCGAAATGTCGTCGTAGAAATACACGCGCCCGCGATCTGAATAATTTCCAATTGAAAAGGCGACCGGCTTTTCTCGCAACAACGATTTTCCCCACACAGAATTTATAAAGTAATCTCTCGCTCTCCGTCTCTTTCTCTTTCTCTATCTCGTCTAATCACAGGTAAAACTGTGCGTTGGAATGAAAACTTAAAATAACGTCAGACGCTTTAGAAGGGAACCATCGCACGCAACGTATGTAAGCACGCCTAATACGATTTTGCAAAACCGCATGCGCGAATATATTGAGTTAACGCGGAAGCTTCGCCGTGTATTTCTTATCAATTCTAAAGAAAGCCCTTCTGCATCTCTATAAAATTATTACTTACAAATGCACACAAGACAATTCCTTGATTTCCATAGTTTTAGTGAACATTTCATGGAGTCCCCGCAAATAATTTAAAGAAGCTACCTTCTGAAACTGTCTATGAGAAAAGAGCGACGGAATGTCCGGCTTAATTTGAAATCAAATGTAATAATTCTTTCGCGAGGTTCATTTACGTGTAATTTCCGCGGGAACTCTAGGATGATTGTATCCTGGAAAATATTTTTACTAGCTCTTACATCTCTCTATCCCTCACAATAATTTCTAATTGCTAACTAATGACACCGATGGACGAAACGATTGACGAACGTTCCCCTAAGGAAAATGTCATCGCATTTTGTTTAAATATCTATTTTCATTAATTTATCAATTTATTATTTCTAAAGAACACGCGTTCCTTGCCCTCCTTGATATGCTCGAAACGCGGCTCTCTCTCACTTTTAACATGGAATACTTTCAAATTTGCATGTGTCCCCTTTTATCTCTATCTGTTTATCTCTCTCTCTCTCTCTCTCTCTCTCTCTCTCTCTCTCTCTCTCTTTCTGTCATTTTAGAGATCACCTTAAAGAAGTTATCGCATTCTTCTTATCTGAGTCGTATGATCAGAAATGAAGTTACTCTTTATTTAATTTGTCGTTAAATTTGAAAAAAACTGGTTTTTTGTTGGCTGTTTACAATCCTCGAATTGTTCATTTCAATTAATAAATCTTTCAAACGCCTATACATTCTTACTTTTACACTTCTTTGAATCTTTAAATGTTTCTAAATTTTATACATTTAAAATTTTTGTATTTTTAGAGACTCGGCTGTAGGGACACTGCACATAATTATTTGCATTTTGACAGAAATTATCGTAATATGAAAAAGATAATGCGGAAGAAATCGAAATATTCTGTAAACTTCTTTACTGATCATGCTTTTACATTTGTCATATATCGTCAGTAATACAGAGATTCAGACAATCCACATTGGAAGCGTTTACTATCATGCGTTTGCATTTTAAAAAAATTAAAAAATTAATATCTCCAAGAAGAATAAAATCTCCAAGCTACTGCGGAAAAGAAACGACGTGATTATATGTACAATTCGTTATATATAATTAATTGCAATGACAATGGCAATTTGTCATTTTAATATACAATATACGTTATATACATTTTTAATGTATTAGACGTTACATATTCATAATTCTATAACGCATTTTATATTCCGTATAATATCTCATGATATATACTCCAACATCGTAATTGTGCTTTTTTTTATATTCTCTTTTAACGTGATACACTTTAAAACGTATCACATGATCATTAATCATTTGTTTATACCGCAGTGCATAAGACTTTATCCTACGCGATAATGGCCTCTCATTATCACGTAATAAACGTACATACATCCAAACTAAATTTAATTTGGTATTCTCTCTTTCGGCGTTAGTATTTTTCATTATTTATAATTTCTACATTTTCACTGTTTTCTTTCTCTCTCTTTCTCTCCTTCGAGGCACACCACGTGCGATACCTTCGCTAACGACTGACGTTAGATTCGAGGCTCTCACGATCGAGGGAGGGTACAAAATGAACGAATATTCAGTCTATGTCATTCGCATCCGTATTTTCCGCTGATCCCTTTCGCTGTCGCAACTTCCGGCGCAGCAGGACCGATTTAAGGATACTGGACGACCTTGGACCCGCGACATCCGGCCGCGGGTAATTCTGCTACGCCGCCTTGTGCCTCTTTCTTTGCTCTCTTCTCACCGCGTTCGAACTGGGACTGCCTCTCTCGCAATCCGCCGTTGGCATGGGTTTCAGTTCTCTGTAAAAGTACACGCGTTGAATAATCCCTTCGCGCTCTTTCGCAAACTTGAAAGCGTCAAAAACGATGCAAAGATGTTGGCTACGTGACGATGATGTCGCAATTTATAAGCGGAGACTGCCGCTTTTAAAAAACATATTATAAGAGAAAAATTCGCACATATATTATTATATATAAAATATTCCAAATATATACGTGTACATTCTTTTTCTTCCTTAAGAAGTATAATATGAAAACTTGTTTTTTCAGAATCTGTAAACTTTCGGAATCTCGAATAATATTCAAGATAAAATTTATTTTTAAGCAGAGTCAATATAAAGTTTATATATAAATATATTGCACATATCTGATATCTATTACACTTATAATTTATATTTTTAAGGCACAGCTTGTTCATATAAAAATACAACAATTCTTTTTACGATTCTTTGAACTAAACTTACTATTACATTATTTTTTTTAAATTGTATTCAGGAACTTTTTTGATTTATTTTACATTCTGTGATTTTTATAAAACTTTCTTCTAGTTACAGTAGAATATACGCGGAAGCTAATGTGATCTTCGACTTACTCCTTTCTCAACTCCCTTCTCAAACGCAGAGATATTAAAATATAAAATCATACGGTTCAGTTTGAATTATGATATATTTAATAATCGTAAAACCAAAAATGTCAAGCCATATTACACTTGAGTTTCCCGAAAGATGTTCATAGACGTTTTACATCTATAAGCGAAAAGATTCGATTAATCTCAACGAATAATGATACGCGCGCTAATACGATACATGCGTTCTCATTAATCACTCACCTATAATTAAGTAATTCTTCGTTGTCAGGCACTCTGGATATAAGATCGAGGAGCTCGTTGTTGGGCACGGAGTGAGGCCTGAGGATTTTCCTAGAGAACTTATTGACTCCCCAGCCGAGGATTAAATACCGAACAGGAATAAAATAGAGCACGACCGCCGCGGCGATCGCCAGAAGCATCGCCAGATAGCTTAAATAGGGGATCGTGAAGTTGAAGAGATTCTTCACCCTCTCGCAAAGACTAGCTATGTAACCAATCGAGTTCTGGACTGTTTGCGTCACCTCTTGAATCGCCTGTAAACGTTCCTTCAAACTTTTCTTTTCCTCCTGAAAAATGGTTACATTTTAATCGATAATACATGTTGCATCAAACGTTGCTTAAACATAAAGAAATACCAATTTAAATACCATAAAATATTATTTAGATCTTTCTTAGTTTATTGACTTCCAGTTAAAAGTTAGCATAAGAAAAGAGACTCAGAAGACTCAGAAAAAGATGATTACAAAAGTAGAACTAAATATACCAAAAATCAATACAAAGTTCAGAGCAGAGAAACGTGAATAAAAGTTTAAAAAAATCTTCAATACGATAAAAGGTCGACCCGGGAAAAATTAGTACATCTTTTGAATGCTTAACAATGTCTGTGTAAAACTAATTAATTAGTCTTCTGCATTAATTGAGTAAGTTTCATACGAGTTTTATGATATCTAAATATTCTTGTTGCTTATCTAAATGCGATGTAAGTATATCATTAAATTTATATGTCGGAACTACGCTGTTGCTTGTAAAGATCATATCTTTATCCGGGCGCTATTGTGATTCATAGAGCGTAACGAGATCCATAGAGTATAGTACTCAACAGCGCTTAATTCTTAACACTTCGGCTTATTTCTAACACAAAGGAAGCTAATCTACGTTAATTAATTTGCATAGGTCGAAGGTTATAGCGCTAAATTTATTGAATGGATACGATATACGGTACGCAAATGAGAATTTGCCATATATTTATCATTAGATCTTTTATAAATCCAGCAAGGATGTTACTTGGACCATCTCTTTAGCCATATTAACGAATCAATGCAAAAAGCTTTACATTGATATATGATATATTTAATTCATTTGACTTTTTTCATGAAGAATCGCGTAGTTCGTGATTAAATTCGCAATTAAATTAAGCACTCTGTATTTTTTTGGAGATGTAATGGCTCTCACTTTATCCTTGTCGTCCTCGTCATCGTCGTCGTCCCCCGGGGTCGGTGGATCGTCGGACCCGATCTCGGCGTGATCTTGAAACTGCGAAGTTGCGTAAATCAAAGGTGCGCCCGTCACCACAGCGACCTGCCCGCAAATCCAATGATTGAACCCGCTCCTCTCGCCGCTAAGCTGACAGGTAGCAAAGAAATTCGACATGCAGCATTGCCAGTAAAGAAACGAAGCGGAGGTAACTTGCGCTTATGCAGGATGGGTCATGTCAGAATTATACGAAGTACACAAAAAATCTAAAGATTATAAATATACACCAAGATGTCATATTTTGTTTCATTTACGAGATATCAAAGTATGGTTTAGAATAGTTGATTATTAATTCTACCGCTTCATATGGATCCATTTAAGCCATTTTTATTTAAGATAACTCTGCAAATTTTGCTTTTAATATTTTTAAATTCTACAAATTTATTTCTCTTCTTCTTATAATCTTTTAGTTTGAAATAGATTTTTGTATAATATGCGGAAAGAAATATATATTTTTTTAAAAGTTATTAAAATATATAGAAATGTTTATATTCAAACTTGTGAATGCGCTAGATACAAAACACAGCAAGATTAAGCATCGCGGACATGCACAATTCAATTGATCTCAATGATTAATGATTTTGTTATAAGAAGTTTGTGAATGAGAAGACATTTTTTTACAAAATTACATCGCAAATATGGGACATTTTACATACGTGAGGTTTTAAAATATGAGAATCTAAAAATATGAGAAATGTATATGCCTTATTTATCAGGTGAACCAACCCTCTTATCGTCATACATATTTAGGTCAACAGAAGACAATGGGGAGCGAAGAATAAAGACTAAAGAATAAAAAATAGACTTTTATAATTAAAGAATAGTAAGCATTTCAAATAGCATAGCAATTAATAATTGGAACGATCCAAAACCATCGTGCTAGCAGTAAATCAAGTTTTAATCCCTTGCACGAGAAATCGAAGACACTGAGAGAGCTCTTCAAATTTCGCAGCTTGAAAAATGCATCGCATACATAGCAAAAGCGCGCTCGATATCACGGCTTTAAAGGCCAATGATCAATACTAATGTTTAATTTTTCACATATAATTCCGATAACCATATCATTTTAAAATATAGACATGCGAAAGAGTACCGGATTAAAACTTCAGTAAAACCAATAACAAAAGCGACGTACCAGATAATACTTCAGGAGAATCAATAACGCCACACCCGGTATCATATATGGCTCGAAGTAGTAACATCCAAGAATAAAAATGACCAGAGCGAAGACGCTTCTCATCTTGTTTTCCCATTCCCAGCAGCTCCTAACCGTAGGATAAAGTGAAAAATAGTATCATAAACAGATCGAGTAGCAACGATATAAACTGTAGAATCTATTTTTGCTTAAACCAAAATTCTTCTTGCTGGAAAGCATGAGATACAAAAATTTTTAGATTATATTTTTCCGGTAGGATACTTGTGTGCTATACTATCTAGCTAGAGTAAAAAAAGAAATCTGACAAATAAAAGAAATTAATCAAAAATCTAATTAATTTCATTAATTTTAATTCTGAGCTTTCGATTTAGAACAGAAAAATATTTCTGAAGACGAAATAGGTAATTTTTGCTACTTATGAAACTTTAGATATGTTCCATAATTGTTCGAGGTTGTACATATCGCACAAGAGATTGGAAAGATAACAATTTATTTATACCTTTAATTCGAATAAAAGTTAAAGTCACACTCACTGTATGTATTTTCCTATGTCGATGAATATTACGATGATAGCTTTGAGTCTGAGAACATTTCGCAGAAAGACTTGTCTTTTGAATTTCATTTCCGGCTCCATGTACTTCTTTTCTTTTGGATTAAGCGTTCGTACGCACGCTCTGAATATATTCCATATGACGGTCATTTCCAAAAGAATCTGGGGGCAATTGCCTTTCGCGCGGCCCCTCAGTTTCTTGTCCTTCAACGCGTACCATCGTTTCTCGCCGTTACGAATTTTTAGCAACGGTATCGCTATCTTCCCAAGGAACTCCACCTTGTGATCTCGATCCTCGTCGTACACCGTCACTTCCAGGACGGAATTGATATCCTTTACATTGCTGTTGAAACAACGAAATTTATTTACTCTCGATTACGCTTGAACAGCGCGAGCTGTCTAACCATACTCTCGTTAATCGTCTAATCATCCGACTTTTCCTATCTATTAATACGTATCCGATAGCTGTATTAAAAATAGTTTAACAATAATTTAATAATAGCTTAACATTCCGTTTAAAATGTAACTTACAAAGTGAAAATTTTCTGCCAATTCGGCGTGAGAGTCTTATATTCCGTTTGCGTTTGTAATCTGGAATTCACGAGTTCCAGAACGCAAAAAGGATCGCTTTTGCCACCGAGATCAGCAGCTGCAAGACCCTGTGCACGGTATACCTGTAAAAACACGAACTAATCTAAAAACAGACATCTATAATATAAAATTTATTAAAAAATTGGTTTATATTATATTTTAAGGGGAGGTTACACTTCATAACGATGAAAAAATCGAATTTTTTTTTTTGCTTAATTTTCATCCTTAAGTTGTTAAGAATACGTGGGCAAAAGGATATTTTCATATCGAAAGTATTTTAAGAGTTACAGCTTGTCGGGCGGAACGGTCCGTCGGCTGGAAAACAGGTATAGACGGCGCCCTCGGAGCGGTCTTGCGAGGAGACTTTTTTTCTATATCTGATGGGTGAATCTACAATAGGTGGCAAGGAATGGTGCTGGAATGGCTGATTAGATGTAAGTTGTCAAAAACAAACATTAAATACGATTTTTTACTACGTAAAACTTTAAACGCGTTTTTCTCGAAACAGCATTTTTCGGCGCGCGGGGCGCTCTACAGCTTTAACGGATGAACCGATTTCAATGAATGACGGCGCAAAAGAAAGGAAATTTAATTTAGGGGGCCTTCAGGAAGCGTTTTTTTTCAAAAAATTGATTGCAAATAATTTTTTTCGAACGTTGAAGCAAAAGAAAAACAGGGAAAAAAGAGGTTTTTTTTTCAAACGGCCACCATTTTGTTATAAGGGGGTTTTTTAAAAATCGGAAAATCATAAGGCCCCCCAAATTTAATCTATTTTAAGAATTTTTTTGGTTTTTTGGTTTCAGATCAACTGGCAAGGCTGTGGAATGCCCCGCGCACATAGAACCACGCCGTGTGTGGCTTCGTGGACTGAGAGCTAGAGCCGCCATTTTTAATTATTTTCTTCTGAAAAATTTTTTAATTAATCTCTATTTATGTACGAATTAAAGCCCCGAAAAGTTTTTTCCTATGTATTTATTTTATATAAAAAAAAAATTCCTGAAATTGAGGCATTTTTTGGGCCTCTGAGGTGTAACCTCCCCTTAATTTATCGAAATTATGTAAAAGCCTTATAAGAAGAATATGGTCACGTCTGTTTATTAAATTCTTGTAATTGAAAAGAGATACGGATAAATTTATAGAAAAATTATTTTACCAGAAGTATTTAATTTGGAAGTAATTAAGTATTTAATTTGGAAGTAATTTTTATTAATAAAAATTATCTCACCAGTGTCTCAATATATTTTTAATAACGAAAGCACGAATTTCATATGTGCTAGCAATTTACAAAGCAAATAGATGTGAAATATAAATTTAATTGTGTGAATAATAATTTTCAGTAACACAGTTTCAACACAGCTCAAATTGTATATCTGTTTCTCTGTTATGACGCTGAAACTGATTAAAAAAGAAATTAATCCTTTTTCGAAAAGGCTTTTTTAGATAATTAATATCTAATGTAAAAACAAAAAAGCTTTTTATCTTACTCTTTAGTTGTCATATATCAATTACATGTTAATATATTATATACAATTTACATGACGAAAATTATTATTTCGTAATGTAATGTAAATGAATCTATATTACTATCATTATTATTATGCAGCGTAATTCACGAGCTCGCCAAACTTTGACAGCGTATTTTACTTGTCGGATAAAATTCTACTACGTACAAAGGAGTTTGTAATTCGATAAAAATGAATTTTCAGACTTATAAATATGTTAGAACTTTTCTTCATTCTCGACGTGAGCAAAATACTCAAAAAAGTTGCGACCTATTTCGGGAAATATAAGTCGTACATGTCCTGTAACTCCTGTACATTAATTATTACTATTCTTACTTCATGCCTTCTCGACATTCTAAAAAAGTTAACACTTCAATGTCGGCATATTAACATGCTAGCATGTTAACAATTAATACTAATCGTTTCTAATTACCTTCACCGTCAAGTGACCTACGTCGCGTATCCTCTGCAAAGTGTTCATAACGGAATATCGTTGAACCAATTGTGTGTGTTCTATCGGCGTTTCTTCGTGCGCGGCCAAATCGCTGATTGTCTCGCTGGCTGTGGTGCCGCTTATCGTCAAAAGTAAAAAGATAGTGCCCGAACCATCCTCGAGTTCGCGACATAGCCGATGCGTGGTCTCTCGCTCAAGAGTCGCCAGATCGATTACCGTCTTGCCCATTAAATCGTCCTGATGACTCCTATCTCTATCCCAAACCGTCACTTCCAACTCTTGTCCCAGATACGGGTCCTCATAGAGATGGAGGTCAAACTGCTCCAACCAAATTGGATTCAATGTTTTGTTAACGACTTTCGATTTGTATTTCTCCGTGCCCAGTCTGCAAATTAGTATAAGTACGAGACTCTAGTTTTTATAGCAAAAGTTTCGCAGTGTGTAAACGACTGTAGCTTGAATTGCTAAATATCTCCAAGATTACATTTTATTTGATTTTACTGTGAAAAACAGAATAATTTTCATTCTACGATTAAAAAAACAAGTTTGATATTGCAATATTAAAATATTATAATATTAATATCAATTTATATTTACGTTTATATTTATATTATAAATATTTATAAACATGTTAAATACGATAAAGTAATAAATCAATAAAAGAAATTCAAGAATAAATTTCAAAAACATTTATTTCATCAAAACATTTATATTAAAATGCGCTTTTGAGAAGATTATTAATGTAAATTTAATAATTGTGTGTGCGGTTAAAAATAAATTTTATCAAACAGGAATAACAAACAGGAATGAAATATCATAACTTGATTAAACTAATTACTTTAATTTAAAAATGTTTAAAAATTTTATAATAAGCAATTAATAGAAAAACAATCTATAAAAAGAAAACAATCTAGATTTCTCTATTAAAGCAAATTTCAAAGCAATATCTATTAAAAAAATTGCATTCGCTAACAATAAAAAGTAATCAGAATGATCAAGTTATGCATTCCATTTTATAATATTAAATTTTATGTACCGAAATTTCACGTAAGGATCCGACAAACCGTCTATGTCCATCGGCAACAAATTCTTTGCCTCGACGAGCACAATCGTCACCACCGAACTCCATATTTGTGATTTCAATCGTCTATTCACGTCCGCCAATCGATTAGTTCTCTGAAAATACTGCAATGTGGAAAAATGGAACGCTAAATAAAAGTATCACTAGGGAGACTAATGCAGGATTTTTATTACAACACCGTATAATTGCAAATTGAAAACAAAAGCGACTACGTACAGAATCCACTATGATTGTTCGATTCCTTCTTTTATTGATAAAGTTTTACTGTTCAAGAAACAATTTGCACAAAATAATTTTCTACAAAATCGCTTTTTTGAAATTTTATTAATATTCTTGTGTTTAATGTCTATTACGTACATTGCCGTAAAAAATTTATTTGATAATACAGATATGAACGCGGATTTAAAGATTGAAAAATTCTTCTTTATGACTCTACCCTATGAATGTCCTCCATCTTCTCTTTAACATTGCCTTTCAGCTTGTCCAGAAGATCATGGCGTTTGACTTCCTTCACTTCCAAGACGTCACTTAAAACATTTGAATTTTTCTCTCCATTTTCCACGTATGGGGAAACAAATTCTTGCTTGTTTAGCTGCGTGTTCAAACTTGCTGGTTCAAATCGATCCGATTTTGGAGAAACAGCACGTTTTCGCAATTTTCGCAAATGTTCAGTTATCTTGTTCTCGATCCTCGGCTCGTCGGCTCTCGCGGCTCGTCGACCTTCCGTCAATCTGCTCTCGATCTTCGGTTCCTCGTCCTCTCCCGTCGCCGGTGTGAACTTGAAATCGTACGTAGGTTCCGGCATGGCATCCTGATTGACATCCGTCGCGTTGTCGGTCGCGTCAACGGATTGAGAGTGCATTAACGTGTAATTAGACGAGGGCCTGCGGTGATCGGTGATCCACGTCTCGATCGGTTGCAGCCACGTATGCTTCTCCACGTTCTCGTCCCAAATTCGCTCCACCTGATCTTCCAGTATTCTCTCTATCAAATCCACCTTCCGCTTTAGACAACTTCCTAATGAACCCTTTGCTTTCCGTTTCTTGATGCCAGAGAAACTTTCGGTGGACAGTCCTTCAGGCACTCGCGTCTTCCAAACTCCTATCATCGCCGATGCTTCCTCGAGCTTCGATTTCTCGACGTCGACAGCACTCGATCCTTCCTCCGTAATTTCGGAATTCGTCTTAACAAATAGTTCTTCGATTCGTTTCACCTTCGGGAGTTCTTCAATTTCAAACGTTTGCTGAATCTTGGATTTTTCGCTTGCGACAGAACTCGATTCTCGCGAATTCTCCTCCTCGCGCCGAATATTTCCGCAAAAATTGCCATGCGACGCCGAAACACCGGCGTTGCTCACGGCAGCGTCGCTTTCCGCCTCAGCAAAATTCCTCTCGAATTTATGTTTTGACACAGATCGATCTAATACCTCGATAGAATGACGTCTTTCTCGTCGATCTGGTTTCCGGGGCAAACCTCTGAGAGGCACGGCAATATCGGATAATTTTTCAGTAAATACCGTATTTACTTTATTAGATGCCACATCCGCAATATCGGATGATATATCGGTAGATACCACATCCATTTTATTAGATGCCACATCCGTATTAGACACTACGTGAATTTCAGATGCAGTGTCGACTTTAGACGCGTCGTCGGAATTCTTCTCCGACGGCGACGTGGCCGCTATCTCCGCGGACACGACGTCGTTCGCAGACGTAACTTTGGCATTTTCCGACGTAACTTCGATCTCGGGCACTGCAGTGTTAAGTTCACCCGCGATATTTGGTTCAGACGAGAAGTCTATTTCGGGCGCGGTGTCCATTTTGGATGCGACGATTGCAGCTTCGATCGGGGTTCTCTCTTTATATCAATTTTGCATGTTTTGTCGATCGCTCTTCTTCGAGGTGGAGGCATCGACTTCGTCCTTCGAATGTGTTGACACCGGACACAGATTGAATGTACTATCGATTTCAAATTCAATACGTTTCCGGGTCTCTTCTTCGCGAAGATTACTCTTGCGAGTGAAAACTGCTTTGAACGTTTTGAAGCAAGTATGACGGAATTGTGAATATTTTCCTTCGTGGAAAGCGTCTGTTTAACGTGTTATTTTCGTCGAGTTTATTACGAATTCCATGGTTCTCCTTAGCAGCGAAATAACTGTGAACTCGTTCTCATCTTTCGTTCAATCGGCTTGTATCTTTCAAGGACTCACTTCGAAAGTGGCAAAACAAGATTTCTTCGGAGATGACTTCTGTCTTTCGTTTTTTATTCGACATCGTCACTCAGTATGTCGCAATTCCTAATAAGAGCGTTCAAGCATATATTTTCTCGGAACTTATTATCCAGGAAATATACAAGTTACGTTTAAACGCGATGATTCTGCATCTCTTATGCAATAAGCGTCGAGAAACTTTTTTCCCTAAATTAATATATTTTCCGAAATCTAAAATGTTAACATTTACACACAACTTTACATGCCACTTCTTATACGATTACGTGATATACACTTTTTATAACAATTTCTCGTAAAAGAAGAAATGTCTTACAGCAAACACTCGAAACTGATAATCTGAAGAACTTTGTCGCGTTAAAGCTTTTATGTCTTACACTCGACGCGGCAACGCCAGCGACTGACACGCGCAAGAGAAGAAAAAGTGTGGGAGAAAAAGTGTCCGCGAGCATAGATTTACACACTGATTCACTTGTATCTCGTTTAAAAAAATTGTGAAATGCGAATATAAGCACTTCCTCTCGACGACCACGGTATACGATATCGCCGATTAGCGCCAGTGAGTCACGCCGGAAAATACAGACGGAGGAATACAATTCGGTTACGTGCGCACACGGCCAATCATCGGAAGTCTCTTATCAGGAACAAAAGTGAACTCGTTACCAACGCGCACAATGGAATACATTTCCGTGCCGGTATCGAATCGGCACCGCACTGATAAGCGCGAAGCACCTGTCGTGCTCGCAAAGTAAGACGGCAAAAGTCGTCTGACTACTAACAAGCCGTTCTTCATCGGCAACCTGCGAAGCGTGCCGGCCAGCTGGGCTTCTTCTCCCTCTCCATTCTTTACACGAGAAAAGCAATGTTATGTCGGCAAACATTGCATGAGGCATTGTGTATACATGATGCCGTAACCGCGGAACACGCGGTCTAACGCGAGCGTTTCTCAACTCGTAGAGATAGCACTAAGAGAAAGAGTGACCGCAAAAATAGCCTCTTTTTTCACCCTTGAATTTAGACTTCTACTTGGTGCTAAATGATAGTCTATAATGAGTCATGAATCCTCAGAAAGTTTTAGATTGAGCCGGCTTTTTATTTTCAAGATATGGAGGCCGGGTCAAAGTTAGTTGCGTATTCGCTGTTTTAAAACGTTGAAATGGAAACTTACATAATAATAGGTTCAAAAAACGTATTCGTTCGCTGTTATGTGATTATTTAATATATTAGTATAAATGTGATTAGAGTGAGTCCCCTCGCCTCTTTTTTTCAAAGCCGGCTCAATCTGAATCTGAGGATTCATGACTCATTATAGACTATCATTTAGTACCAAGTAGAAGTCTAAATTCAAGGGTGAAAAAAGACGAGGGTGAATTAGGCTATTTTTGGCCTGTTTTTGCGGTCACTCTTTAAGTGATAACAAAATTTGATTTGCTGCGAGAGCAAATTTTTTGCTATTGCAACAAAAGGTTTGCTACTATTGCTAAATTAATTAGCTCTCGCAGCAAAGTAAGTGTTTGTTATCACTATAGTGACAAATGATTTGCTAATACAGCAAAAAATTTCTCTTAGTGAGGAAAAGAGATATCATACAGTGCAATAGCAAACTTGTTTAATGTAAGAAGGAAAAAATTATTTATCTAATTAGAATGTGGAGAAATATTCTCCTTTATTTAAAAACTATTTCATTTAAAGAAACTAATCTCGAAGTCAAACTTAAAGGACTTCAAGAAGTACACACGCGTGTGTGTGTGCTATTATAAAAATAAAATATTGAACTTTTTTATATATTCTTTTGTAAACTCTTTTATTTTGTATTAAATATGTATTTATAATTAACTCATTATTGAATCAGATTACCTTATTTCTGAAAAGATAAAGCGCGGTTGGATTTGATAAGATCAAAATTTTTTTAATATTAGAAGAGGATTAAAGTTCCAGATCGTTAATACTGGCTAAAAGATCTTATCTAAAAAAAAATGATTGCTTCGGATTATAGCATCGGATTATAGCATCGGATTACGATAGGCTATTAATATGTTCAATGTGATATATGGGAACATATCACACGTAATGTATAGATGGCATATTACGTACGCTTATCAACCAACTTTATGGATACACAGAATGTCCGATAACAGCATATTTCAACTGACAGTTCTTAGCCTCGCAATCGATATTTCCTTAATGAAAATATAGAGAGATATTATTTGTCAATAATTAATTCACAAATTATGTATTCTTTTGCTTGTATCTCATTTTCCTATGCTTAATTTTATTTTACAATTTATCAAGCGAAAATATTAACGGATACAAAATTATATTTTAATAAAGAGAGACTTGAAAGCACCTCTTTCTGAAGGCTAAATTACTATCTTTAAAATCAGGCGAGCAATTATTTGAGGCCAATTTAAACTTTGTGCAAATTGCACGTATAACAACCAAATTCTAAAAGAAATATTCCAAGTATTTATTAAAAGTAATTATCATTAAGATTAATACAAATTAAACGGTAGAGCATTGTAGCCTATGTAATTGCAAAATTTAAAAGACCTAGTGCAACGCTTTTGAAATAAGCACGTTAATTGTTGCAACAAGATTAAATTTATTACGTAAATTACTATTAATTCGTAAATAAATTGGATTTAATGTATAACACCCGAGAAGTATTCCACTTAGTTATTTCTCACGGAATGGCGTTTAATATAATAGTTAATACGTAAGTAGAGCTGCTGCGCGATAAAAGCCAGGCCTTGCACTCCACTTTCAACGACAAGTCGATATCGTAATACGAACGCGGGCGCGTACTTCCCTCACAACCCAGTTTCCCATTCTTCATATACACGCTATAAATATACGCACGGGCACATCCATCTCTCTACCAAGATGAGAACGATCGACTTATTGTTAGCTTATCGCCCCTTACTTAATCCTTTACGGAGCTATACTTCTTGTTGATACTTCTTCAACATTTCAATTTTTTTATATTGTTTAATATTTATTGGTATTATATGTATATGTATATCATGGCTGATTAGCCAAATCATCTCACAGATAAATAAATCCAGGTGAAAGATAAAAAAGATTCTTAAATGTATTCTATCGGATTGAAGAGAATAAAGTACCTGTTCTTTTTCTTGTTGATTTCTCGGCCAAAGTGTAGCTGTTAGGTGAATTTCGCCTAAATGTTGCTTTGGTCTGTCCGGATCTTTAAGTTCTAATGTTATATCTTGAGCATGTCCAAGATCGAGTTGCGTGAGGTCCAACAAAGCAGCCCCCATAAAATCATCCTGCAGGCCCCAATCGTAATCGAAAACCTGTCAACACAAAAAACCGTTTGATTATCATTAGAACGTTTTAAGTAATTAGAATACAGATAAATTCTACAATAATTATTTTATTCAAATAAAATACACATTATTTTTCAAACATCTAGTTGTGTATTTTATTGAACAGTTTGAATTATTACGGATTACATTAAATTAAAAATTATTCAAACCCTGCCTAGGGTGATATTTTTCGCAATAAATTCTTTGCAGTAATTTGAAAAGATGCTCATTAGCATGACTGTTAAATCGATTATCGATTTAATTATGTGAATTTACTCCGACGAGAATTCCGACGAGACTGTTTCAAGACCGATAAATCGGTGAGCAGTTTGCCGGCAAAAAAGTGTATAGATAAAATTTTCATGGAAAAAATATTAAAGATACAAAGATCCCGGAAAGGCATTTTTCTATTTACTTTTGATACTTAAAAATTGTTCTTAATGGAAATTTCTGCCTCTGATAAAAATCGAAATTATTGAATGTTAACTTATGTAACTTTTCTGCCATTTTATATATATATTCGAAATTTTGATATGAAAAAAAGCGCTAAATACCTTGATAGTAAGTGGCTGAAAAGGATCTTCTATAGGCAAGGTGATGCTTTCGTCCCAAACTGGATTTAGATCGCGATGAACGGTTCGCGATTTGTGCAGCAATCGCCCTGAGCATTTTACTTTCACATAAGGATCGCTCGCGCCTGAAATCATAAAGCAAACCGCAAACTATAAACCATATATCGTGAAATTTACGGTTATGCGATAAATACGATGGTTCTTAGCTTTTCACAAATAGGGCACGAATGTCTCGAGCTATATTTTATTTATTGGCATAAAAATGTCGATATATCCACATAACTTTAAACGAATTTACAGCAATTTTAAACCGCATTTTTCATAATGTGTACATATGTATTCAATAGTGTTTAACTTGCAAAGCAATTATTATTATGATAACTTCTTTGACGGTTTTTTATTTTAAAAACGAATATAAGTCATATATTGTATCTCTAATCAAAGATAGTTGAAATTTGATTCTTTTTTCTTACCGCCTCTGTCCATCGCAACGAGATTTGCGCCTCTTCTTATGTGTAAACGAAGTTGGAAGAAGGCATGTTGCCTCAACGCTTGTTCTCTCTTTCGTGTCATCTCGTCCTGAAGAAAATCGCCCTCTTGGCTGAAGGAACGTCGAGGTTCCTCGCTTATATGCTCTTCCTTCTGAAAGCTCACGGATCCTTTGGAGAATCCCTCGCTGCATTTTCCGGCGTTATCCTCTTGCACAATCACAGTCTTTTCTCTGCTACTGCGTGCCAATGGAGATTCTGCGCATTCAGTATGCATTGCTTTATCATCATTCCTTTTGGCTCGGTGTGATAGCGATATCCGTGATTTTCGTCACAAATGTGATCATTGGAAATAAATAAAAGTCGTGTCTTATCAAGTGTCTTCTAAAATATTCCGATTTTAGTTTAAATAATATATATGACTTCAACTTCTGAGTTTTTTGTAAGTTACATACTTAACTTACATCGTTTAATTAATTTGATTAATTTTCTTTACTTTTATAGACAACTCAATTGCATTTTTAAAGTATAGGGAAAATGATGTACATCGAATACGTGCAAATTTAAATGAGATTTTACATTTGATTTTACGGTTTTATATGCACAGCGAAATCGATCAAATGAAGAATCAAATTACTGAAAGTTTTCCGAGAACGTCGCAAAAATAAAAATGCGATTAGATAAGGAGAATGTAATTATCCAATTGTCGCCGATACGATCCTACAACTTTAAGGATATTTAAAAGCCATTCTGCGCGCTGGCGCTTGCATTATAGAACAGAGAAAAATACACAAGAGAAGTCTTCCGAGTTAATTTGTCTAAGTATAGCGATGCACGTCAGTATTCGTGCTGGATCATTTCGGATCAATCGATGTAATGAGGTCTAAACGTGCCGCGCATGTCGACTTTTGGCGTTAGGTACCAACGCTCGCTCAATAGGTATTCTCCTCCGCGTGCTCTCCAAATAAATTCACGTTACATTACCAAGAGCGCAATATTTGCATACTGATAATCAGCGCTATGTACAATTTGGATAAGTAATTATTTGCACGTATAAAATTTATATACTATAAATTACGCATGTAAAACTATTTACGTTGATCGTTGATCGTGGGTACTTTAGTTAATCGCTCGTTGGAAAATAACAAATATTATTCGTGCACATTTACAAATATTCGAAATTGTTATATGTCTTTTTAATATATTTTACGCAGAACATATTTCAGATGTGTGGTGATTGATTGGCTCATCTTTTAAAGTGTACGCATTCGTATTCCAACGTGAATTTATACTCTGTCCCGCCAGGATATTAATTCGCGCGCGACACAACTGTCCTGCAAGAAGGATCAATTTCTGAGCCGAGTGACTTGTCAATAAACTTAATTAATTCGCTTGAAAATGCAGTAACTTCCGTAGCAATCAGTTATTCAAATGAATGCGATAAATATTCATTCTTCGATATTCTAGATTGCATCCGTGTAACCCAGACATAGTTCCAAAGGTTAAATATTTTAACCCTTAGATAGTCATCTGTACCGTAGATCAGTGCGTTTTAACTTTTACTAATACAAAGTAACAACTTGAAACAAAACAACTGGCAATTGCATAAGAACGTGCACCATTATAGACTTGATAAACGGATTAAAAAAGTCATACTTTTTTAGAAGAGTAATTATTTGTTTAAATGTAAATGTTGATATAGTATTTGTACTGGCATATTTTAATTTATATTGTAAAAACGAGAAATGAAAAAGAACATCGGGAATTTGCCTGGTATTGTAATATAAATGAATTGATGAAATCACACAAAAGTCACATTTTTTAAAATTTATAATCAGAATTTCATTTCTTGAACCATTGAGAATGCTTGAGATACTTGAATAGCTGAATTGAAACAAAACTTGATTATAATCGAACCACTATTTCTTATTTCTCCGCGCAGAACGCTTTGGGGAATAAAATTCCTATAGGAAAATTTTGAAAAAGCTAAATGAAGTTCTCGATAACATCGATTTTATTAATACTAAATGATACTAGATAAAGTGAAATGTAATAAAAAATAATTATTATTTAAGTACGTTTAAATAATTAATATAAAAAAGAAAATAAATGTTTGTTATTCCTTCAAATATGATCATTTATGAGAAAGACTCGATTTCTCTCGGGATATTAAATAAATAAAGCACTCGAGATGATGCATTGGAGGCATTAATGTTTTATCAAATATTAGCTGAAAAGCACTGTTGCAAGCGATGCAAACAGAGCTGTTTAATGCTTCATTCATATGACAGTGTTTCAATTCACTATGCATTTAATGCTGTATAGCAGATAGCAATTATCATGTCAGGGAAATGTTACGCGATAAATTGTATAGAGATCGTACAACGTAATAAAAAATTTTCTATCACAATCTATTTGTGATAATATCATTCTTGTACATATTAAAATTTATACACATACATTTTTATACATATTAAAAATAGATTTGATATATTTCTTAATTTCTAGATTGTTTTTCCTACTAATAATTACTTAGAGAATTTTAAAATATCTAAAAATTGATTTATTAATACGTTTTTTTATTAATAATATTTTAGACATTTTTGCCGATTTTTTAGACTATTATTTTATAACTTTTACATTTATTTTATTTAACTGGATAACATGAAGAGACATAAGGCATAAAGATAAATCAAAACTTGCGTTCCATTTGAAAATCAGACCATGCAAGGGTGTTGTAGATATGCATTATGTAAATATAGACGCTATCAGATATAGAGGAAACTTTATAACCAGGTCATCGGCGCACATGCAGAAGCATTACACTGCCTTTTAATCTTGCACCTCTTTCTCAGGTTTAAAATTTTTTTTATTATAGCTATATATTTCAATTTAAGATCTGTTCTTCTAGATTAGGCAAATTCGGCACGAGGCCGCGCGGAATGTCGGTCAGAAAAACATCTCTCACCTGGGCGATTGAGGCAGTGCCTGGCCGGGCTCTGTGTGGCTGAGGAACTTCTGCTGTGCTCGGAGGAGTAATCGGCGGCGTAATCGGACTCGGCACTGGGATTCTTGAGTTGGCTCGCGTCCTGTGCACTACCGGCATCCTTGGACTTCTTCCGCTCCTTGCTCCTGCTGCGCGCCCAACGACTCTTTAGAGTCGCGAAGAAAGTGTGAGTGCGTTGGGCCACCGATGCCCCGTGATGCCGATGATGTCGATGATGATGGACGATGCCGGACTCGCCCGATCCATCGCCTCGCCTCGACGGCGAGCTGTTCGCGATCTCGCTGTCCCGGAGCTCCGTGGCGCTTTTCGAGAGCAGACGGCTCCCGTTCAAGTTTAATCTGGATCTCTCTTGAGCGCGAGTGTTACCTGCAAGTTGAAATGCAATTCTCGATCGAGTTACGACACCGAGTGCACGGAGAAGAAAAGTTTTATTGGCGTTGTCGTGGCAAACTTTATCATGTAGACAGCGAAAAAACTTGAATAAACAAGGTACAAACTACCTTGATGGAATAATTTGATTTAATGTGCACGGATAACTTATTAATAGACACTCCTATTCTCAATAAGTTCTAACGAAATAAATACAGTTGTATAACAGTTATGAGACAACTTGCATTTGTCTGATTTGCTGCAATGTGTGTTGATTATCTGCGTTTAATCAAAGAGTTTATTACTAAACCGTTCTAAATTCATCTTTTTAGAAAATTGATATTATGTGCTACAAAACTATAGAAAATTTTTTCTTTATTTTATACGCTTCTATTATTATTTAACTCGCACTTTTTGAATAATTTGTTATTAACTAATCCGACATTTTTTTTAAACAAACGAATAAATGATCTAAATTTTCAAAACAAAAGATGTAATACTTTTATCTTGAAATCACAATAGT
Source organism: Temnothorax curvispinosus (assembly GCF_003070985.1). Classification (NCBI taxonomy): domain Eukaryota; kingdom Metazoa; phylum Arthropoda; class Insecta; order Hymenoptera; family Formicidae; genus Temnothorax; species Temnothorax curvispinosus. The sequence goes on from NW_020214394.1 coordinate 312,547, forward strand.
GTTTTGTCGCTAACAAAATATTGCATAACGAATCAATAGCGTTTGCAACATTTTCAGATAATATTTTTGACAGCAGCAATTGTGCGACGAATTTTCCAACAGAGAAGTAAAGTATATTGAATATGATTCGAAAATATTGTTTATAGATATTGACCGTGGTTCCGATACGTTGAATATTTTACACCAGACTTTTACTCGGATGAAAATGTTACTCGGATGTTGTTGTAACATTCTCTTTGTTTATGCTACGTTGGTAATTAAATATTTTAAAACGTGGTCATGTGTATGTCAAGCATACAAGGTTCATTAAATCATTTCAAGAAGGTATTTAACTTTTTGACGTCTTTTTAACGTCTCTGACGGCAAAGATCGTCGTTATATTTCAACATTTTTATAATAGAATAAATAATGGAATACTGCAGACTATTTATTATTATTTCTAACCATCTCTAATATAATTAATATAATCCATTTTTAATTAATTAATGTTTAATTAATTAATGGACTGTCTCTTCTCTCGTCACTGAATCGCGCAGATGAACACTCATCTGCAGATCTTTATTAATTAATTTCTCATTAATTGTTGCAAGAATCGCAAAATGGTAAAGGATTTTTCCATTTAATTTAACTCACGAGTGATGTTACTATTACCAGACACCCCGTACAAATTAATTATATATGTATTTACTATCCAAGTTTAACATTTTAGAACTAATGTTTTTTATTTCGCACATTTAAAAATATTTCTGTATATTTGTATCATTAATATTTATATTATTAAAACATATATATTAATTATTAATGTATTTATGTGTCTGTGTGCTATAATTAGTAAATTATAGTTTCTATTTTATATCAACCCAATTTTGGTATGTACTTAAAACGTTATGTTATATAACAAGTATTTTCCATCCTTGGTCGAATTGAAAACATGTGTCGATGTAACGCGGAATAGAAACCGAGTGAGCTTGGACCCTGTGAATGGATATAAGGAAAAACACATAATGCTTTTAGAAGAATTACAAGGGAAGTACATTATACGTACTCACATGTAAGCATATCGATCCGTCTGTATTATTAAACATAGTAATACTCATCACAATGTCTTTACAAGACTTAATATACTTTTCATTATATTCCAGAAACGATGATGTGTCGCGCAATCGATATACATTTCCGACTTCTATAATAGCTGGCACATTATTTACTTATTTATTACAGAACACTCCTCTTATTGAAAAAGTATTAAGTATTGAATTATTGTATTAAGTAAAGTATTATTGTATCTGAATTAAAGTGCTTTTATTGCTTTTATTGGATTTGCAAAAAGTAATTATTGCATCAACAAAAGGAACAATTTACGACGAAAATGCAATTATAATGTCTTGACGTAAATCTGATATGCCAGAGCACCCGATATGAACGTAATTTTAATTAAATTCTCCGTTAATTTTGCAGTCAAGTTTTCATTAGCAAAAATATCGTGCAATGTGACGCGAAATCACGCTTTCTGGACGTGGATTCCCGGAAGTGTAGAGTTTTAGAGGGCAAATGCATTCGTCGTTTATTGAATTTTGTCTCCATTTCACCGGAAATCATCTTAACGCGCTAATGTATCACGGACATCTGGTATTCCGATCATCTAGTTGGAATATTACATTTGTCGACGCGTCCCAGAAATAGGAGGAATCCGAATCATCTTATCGAACATTGAAAAAACTGTTGTTACATTACAATTTTTATTCGTAGGATTGTACTGTTCATTCTAGATAGTAAAAAATGTTTGGCTATCGCTAAATAAATTATTCCAATTATATGTATAAAAAAAAAAATAAAAATAGAGGGAATTTATGTCCAGTTCTTATTACGTTCTTAGAATTAAATTAAGTAAGAAATATTTGGCTATCGCTAAATAAATTATTCAAATTATATAGAAAAAATAAAAATGTAGGGGAATTTGCCGTGTCCAACTTTTATCATGCTCTTAGAACATTACATCGCAAATCGTTCTTCATTGCACTTAATGTGTAATGCTTTCTGTTTTATATATATTTTGCTCTTAATTTTTAAAAGATTTTTTAAATTATTTGGAAGATCCAATAATTCTTGTTTTTTAGATTTAAAAAAATGAAACGATTGCCATACCCTTCCCAGGTATTATCCCAGTCAATTAATTATTCTTATAAAAAACGAGGTCCGTTTAACACACAATGCATATCGTAATATTATAACATTACTCACTCGTAGGTGTTGGCTCACTGTCCTCCGATCCAGCGAGTAACTCCACACTTTTGCTCATCTTATCCTCCAAAAACGCGAATTAGTTCTCGAGACCTTTGCGTGCAAGGCTTTAGTCTCTTCTTGAAGTGCACCAGCCCGCCGCATTCCGATAGCATGTTTCCGCCGATGGATTAATGAGACCCAACAGCGTCGACTGACCGGCACATATTCCGACTTCGTAGTGTCCACGTGACTCCCGGCGATGTCAATGACTTCTGTAGCATCATAATCAGTTTTTCCTTTTCTTCTTGTAAATATTGATCGGCTGTATAGCTATATAGCTCGTATTTCAATACGAAGCTAAAAGTCGGATTCCCAAGAGACTTTTTCCCTTTCGGTTGCCCCATAATTTAGAGCACCATTTAGGTATTAAAGAGCTCTAATGTTAATTGTGGTTATATTGTCAAGAAAATGGAAGACGTTCCCTGTTTTATGAGTGTGGCGTGTGAGCGCTAAATTAAAAGGGTCATTAAAAGGGACGAATAACTAACTAGGCAAAATACAAAGTGTTTCGTAGCTAGTGGTAAAACTAAAAAGTTCATTCTACAAAAGTTAATGGAAATTGTAGAATAAAATTGTTTTATATAAAACTTAGTTGCGGAAAGAAATTTAGAAAATTGCAAGATTAAACATATGCCTTTCTTTAAATTTATATAATCTTCAACGATGTTATGTATAAGATATAAAATATTCTGTATAGAAAATATATTTTATTAAACAAAAGACAAAAAATATAATTGCGCCTATATAATTACATCTTTTTATAATGTAATTATAAAAGATTAAATTTTGTTTTGATTGCGTTTTATGCAATAGTGCATTTATTACTTCTAATCATAATTATCTCCAAATTGTTATTCATAAACGAACGTCGCCTGTTATTAACCAAATATGTCACTGTTAAATCCAGAATTGTAATGGAAACTGCTGTGTTGTTTGTCTCCGGCTTACGCAGTGGTAATTTGCGATTATTATTAAACTCGAAACGTTGACAATTACGTCGGTACGGGATTTCAGGCGATATATTCGGCGTAGAATCCAATTAGCGCATTTGAGCAAATTTTGAGGAAACTTGGCTAACTTTTAAACAAATGATAATATGACGAAGGATATTATACACTCTCTTGTATATATCTACGTGTATATTATACTAAATTCCACGTATAACATGGAAATTTGTCGTCAAAGTTAGAAGCGATAACATAATAAAGGAGCAGCTTAGCTCACAACTTCCTGTTAATTTTAATATTTAACAACAGATTTTCCAAAACAATTAAATTTGTTTTAGCAAAAATATCAAGGAAAATCATTATTTATCGCACGACGCTTTCCAGTTTCTATTAATATCTCTTCATAATCAAACCACGGCACGAGTTGGAAATTCTATTAAAATAAAGTCAATTTGAAATTAACTGCAAGCTGTAGGAGTTTGTTGTATTTAGTCTTCAGAAATTGAGTTTCACAAAGAAAACTTTTCCCTTTGGATCACTTAAAACTTAAACAATACAAACATCTTGATGTTTTCGTTAAAGAAGAAACAATTGCCGATTCATCAAAAGAGTATTGTTAAAATTAAGATTGCAAATTAATTAAATAAATTGTCTATGAAATTCGTAGTACGCGACTTGGTTAAACGATTGGATATAGCTTACGTTGCTTACAATGTACTTGTCGTGAACTTCATGTTACTAAATAAATAAGGAAAGATAGCACGGTACACTTTGAAGAAATTTATGCCACTTCTATAACTTCACCGCGCGAATGTAATCCGCTTAAAGTTAAATTAGCAAAGTTAGAACGTGTTATATGCGTTGCTCCCGAATGTCAATGTAAAACTCTAAATAATGCAACGTAACACATTGTTCGAAATATCACGAATCGTAAAGCGTATCCGTTTCTATCTAAACCTATAAATTATTCTGAGGATTTTCCAGAGGTAGCGACGTAAAGCCATAAAAATTCGTTAGAGAGCTGAAACACATCGATCGATATACAACACACCATCGATAGAAAACACGCCATACTGTCGCGCCGATTTAATTACATTGATCGCCAGCACGCATTACTCACTACGCTTATCCACGCGTAATTGCACGTTATTTATACATTATATACGATATAGAACTCCTTAATTTCATAATGCAGAGTAAAAACTCGGAGAAATTTATGCGCAAATGCGTATATAAGAAAGTAAAAAAGAATGTATTTTACTACATATTCGAAATATTTAAAACCGAATCAGAAGACTAAACTCCCATTATAGAGTTATAAGTAAATATTTGCAATTTAAATTATAGGATATAAAGTCGTAAAATACAACATTTTAAAGAACGAAACATGTATATTATATCTTACTTTTTGTACCATTAATTGCTAAATTTGAGTAAACATAAATTTATTGTGCAGTGCTACTGAAGCATTACTACTGAAAAGCAGTACTTTAGTTTCTTCAAACTTGATAAACTTTTGAAAACTTAAACGCAATCAACTGAATAAATTTAACCATTCGGAAATTGAGTTGAAACTCAATCTATTTTGCGTGAATATTTTTTGTCGTATTTCCTTTGTATGTCTCGATTAAATTGTTCTCTATATATCAATCTCAATTACGAAATTGTTTTTGATCAAGTTTTAAAAGTCTTCATCAATAACTACATTGAAAATACGAACGCCGCAACTTTATCAATGTATATTTCAATAGTTTGATAACATCAGTCGCTTCTATAAATTGCATTTGTGTCATCTAATCTGATCATATAATTTTAGCCCCGCTCAATAATAAAAATACATCTGAATAAAGTTTTGGTAAAAAACATATTATAATTTCAAGAGTTTGCAATATTTTCGGTAACGGCTAGATTTATCTAAAAATAAAATTGATAAGTGATCTTTATATCACGTTTTTTTTTTGACATTTAGAAGGTCTTTTTTGAACGTCAAAGTGCATAAGCTAGGTTACAAAAAATACATTCTTAATTCAAGGCTGGAACTTCTTTCTCAATATTCATATATAAGTCTATTTTTCGCCAGTCTAGTCTCGTTCGAAATAAAATAAATTCCTTTTCAGATGTCTCCTTCTCAGATTCTTTTTCAACAATATATGATGAAACAATTTTTTGTTCAGAGAGAACAATGGTTTATTCTGTTTTTATTTTTCATATTATCCATCAGCGCAACACAATGTATTGCATAAGATTATTGGAGATTTTTTAAAAAGATAGAAGGTATTATTAACTTTCGAGTCCTTAAAATCAATTTTCTCGAAAAACAATGTCTCGCACGAAAACAAGATTATTTTACACTATCGACGTGTTTTCGCGCCAGCGACCAGCTTCTTCCTCTGTTTCGCCGCGATTTCGACCGTCATTTCCTAAATAAGCTCTCTAATTCTAATTTCTTAGATCATCTTCGTTGCAAGTACTCTGGAACAAGTTATTTCAGCGGCGTTAATTACTCGCGGAAACTTGTGGCGGACTTTACGCAGACGATAAACCCACAACCTCGTTTCAACGCTATCAGTTACGTCTCACAATCAGTGCAATGATATTCGCGTTCGTCCGGTGTGCAATATTTTTATTTCAGATTCAACTTTTCCCTCGTTTGTCCGTTATGGATTTAATAAGTTCCCTTACGAGGTGAACGAGTGCAAGCTGAGACGCGCGAACGAATCTTGGAGCGGCCGGGATCGATAGCGCGTCTGATTGAAAAAACTTCTGCAAACCTTTGCATCTTTGAACTTTTTATGTTAATTATTGCTCCTTGTTAATGATAGCTAAAGCGACCGGCAATATAAACGGGGATATTCGCGTGTAAACGCTTAGACTTCGAAATTAAAAGAAATAGACGTGATACATTAACCAGAACTAATTACACACATACACATATTTCTTTTTATTTTAATCTTTAAGCATTGGTGCGTAATCTCGTGACTTTGGTATAGAATATATATTCGAGATTTTAGTATTGCCCATATCATACTATATGAATAACAAAGACCATATGTATAAAAAATATGACACATCTGTTCCACTATTTCTACATTAATATTCATTAATATCTTGCAATAATTTTTGCTACGAAAATAAAATTAAACCGTATGAAAATATTTTACTTCACTTTATGAAAGATTGAACTAAATTTTGTAAATATTTCACGTGAGATATCACCAATATCCCAAACCGATGCTTAAGAGCTAACGAAAAGACGAATGCCTCCATTTTCGCGGGCATATGTTCTACTCGATTTTACACACAGCCCGCATTTATATTCCACATTTAATGCCAGATACGGCCGTCTGAGTTTGAGCTTTGTTCGGTCGCTGTGAGAATCGCAGTCAATGTCATGAGAATTAAACATCCGTATTTGACAGTATAGAGAGTGAGTATAATACGGATTTTCTGGCAATTTTTTTTTTTTTTTGGTCCCATCCTGATCTACTGCCTATTACTGTTTTTCTGTGAGGCAAAAAGCGACCAAATGGTTCGCTAGCATGTGATATAGACCGAGGATACGGTAAAGTTGTATAAAATTGCATTTTGCCAGCAGTTGCACTGAGGAGTGTCACGCGATACATTCTCAATTAATTCCTTTTTAATGACTCGCTCAAGTTGTTGGCCAAAGTATGAAAATCTTTTGGAATTATTTATAGCAGTTTTTTTAGCGTGCTTTCATTCACGAACTCTTAGATCACGACATTTTTTACTAAGAATGTCGGCCAATCAGTACCTTTTGAAACACAGGTGTTTAAAATAAATTTTTTTCTAGAATTTATTTTCTTCTAATATAAAAAAAAGTAATTTGAAGAAAGGATTTTATTTAATATTATTTAAATATTTTAATGAATGATATATTTTAATATGTGCACAAAGAGATTTAAGACTTATGGAAATTGGTGACATTTAATTAAATTTTTGCTAATTCCATTCAGTTCTCGCTTGTCTAGATTAAAAATAAGGTTTCTTTGGTTATTTCCACTTCTTAATATTTAAAGAGAAACGGACTTTTTTCTTTTTAATTGCTTGTAATTCTAGAACAATGAATATTCCAATATCTTTTTTCTTTTTGAAAATTTAACGTGAACTGACATCAATACCAACTCGCCAATGCTTAAGTATTAAAGAAAAGATGACTACAGGATTGATCAAAGAGATGAAAGAAATTGCGGGAAACTTGAGATATTCTTGTGTAAAACAAGCAGTGTAAAAGAAGCTTGTAAGGAGAACCGCGTCAACGCGCAATGTCGATGTCCACATCCCATTATCCGTTAAACGTTATTTTTTCAAAGAACCCTTGCTCATCAAGCTAACTCCGGCTATCGTCAAGCGTCGAGTACTGAAGAAGATAAAGAGTCCAAGACGGAGGGACAAGAAAATTGACTAACATTATTGAAAAAAGTATGTATATTCCTCGCCATTCTCTCATTAACTTTGGCAAAGATGACACCTCGCGTGTTCCGTCATGCCGTGCTATAAGGGTGTCGCACGCCGAACGTTTTCCCGGGTGTCTTTCGGGGATGCTGGGAGGAACGGTACATCAGTAGGTCCGCGATAAGTCGAAACGAGAGTAACTCCGTCTTTCTCGTAGAGGAAGAGAGGCGCGTTTGAGAGAAAAAGAACCGATCGAACGGTTCAGTTTGGACGTGTTCGCGATGTCGACACGTGAACGTACACGAACGCGTCACGGTACGTCGATGGTACGTCGACGGTACACGTCAAGCGTGGCTTGGAACAGGATGCGTTATCACTATCGTCGCATTTTCCGCGCACATTAAACGCCCGCAAACTAAATTACCGTGCGGATTCCCGTGCGCGCGGCAGAGCCTCGGGACGTCGAGGCGAGGAGGAACGTTTCGCCGCAGACGTTCGCCACTTTCGATGCTTCCGTGTCCGAGAGGCCACTGACAGAACTCGGCGGTTTTCTGTCCTACTCCGGCCGTTCCTCGTCCGCCTCGTCCCTCGTCGAGGATGCGCGATGTGGAAGCGGGAGAGAGTGAGAGGCTTTATCGACCCGCGAGGCCAGGGCCGGTCGAGAGGAGAGAGCCCAGTGACTTCGGGAAATTCATATTTCGTTTGAAGTGGCAAATAGCGGCTAATCTGTGACAAGGATGGGCTACGACATTAATGAAGAGTTTCACTTCGGGTAGCAGCTGGGCCGCATCTCTCGTGCAATATGGCAACTATATGATTTGTAGAGAAGCGTCAAGAGATTTTATTGCAGAAAAAAATGTTTGAGAATAAAACTATGTATTTATATATAAAAAAAACCCGTTCTAATTTTTAAAAATCATACAACTGTATAATAATATATAGAATGAAACTATATATTAATATTAATTATTTCATTATATTATAATATAACGAGAGAATGCTTCTTTCTGTTTCTCGAGAACAAGGATTTAAGAGAATGCAATGTATTTTTTAAAATTATTTACATTTAAATTATTTATTTTTAATACTTAATTAAAGTTTAAGAAACTTAAGTCGACAATTATAGATATTTCGATTATATGAGAAAAAATTAGTTCTTTAACAGCCAGTGAGAATTTATAAACAACTAATTTAAAAACCTACAACAAGACATATGATTCTACGGTGTAAAACGCAATTAACATTAAGTAATTTCATAATGAGCCACGGCAACTTTGCTTGCATCGTGTAAAATTAGTAATCATAATACAATTTTAATAACTGAATTACGTTCGCGAGCCTGTAAACATAAAAGCAGCACTATAAATAATATTGCAAAGTCAAATACGAATATTAAGAGACATGGCTATCGTTAGTATAGTTCTCGTTAGCGAGAAACCATTTGCACCGCATTGTGTCGAAAAAATGAAAAGGGCAACATTTTCTGAAGAACGATGATAATGGCGTATCTTAATGTAAAAATTTACATTGCCAGCTTTGCATCGTAATATCCTCGCTTGTAGATGAAAAATGAAAACACTTTAATTATATAATTTAAACCCAAGCAATCGATTGAACCTGCTCAAAACTTGATCGGGTCAGTCGTTATTGTGATTTGATAATCTTTCTCGTCGACTCGCGTATAGATACACGATTTGCCACACTGTTGCGCGTGCACTTGGCGCAAGTCACTGCCGTGCCTCTTGATTTATTAACTGTCTCTTGATTATTTAATGGAAGTTATTTGATCTCGCAAATGATTTTGAAAAGCTACGTACGTCACGATTAACTTCAGAATTTAAAATAGAATCCCATTTTTTATTGTATATTACTGTAGCTAACCTGGAGAATTTTTTGAAACATTTTTTTTGTGCCTGAATCTTTAATAATGAATAACTCCCTCAGTTATAAATTTTCAAACTTTCAGTGTATTGGCGTCATTCTTATTATCCATGTGTATCAGAGATTGATGGATTTACAGTCTGAAACTTTCTGTGTGCGTGCCATGCCTAAAAAGATCCTTTATTATGTTCTTGTCTTTAGTTTCTCGTTGGATTTTAATGTAGTTGGACATGGTGGTTTTCTCTTGCGTAAGGAGACTTTACACATTTAAAGCTTTATCTCTAAAATAAGGGATATAGTATTGAGAATTAGGAACAAAACCTTATTTATTACCTCTCCCTAAAGATAAGATCAGAATATCGACCAACAAAAACATTCGCCGACTTTCAGGATGTGTAAATAAATAAAATATGTATCTTTGGCTGCGGTCCACTTGACGCTACAAATGCTTAGGAGCGTTCTTCTTCTCCTTCTTTCTTCAGTGAAAGAAAAGAGAAGGGGAATGCTTCGAAGCATTTGTAGCGTCAAGTGGACCGCAGCCTTTAAGGGGATGCTGGAGACAGGTCTGTTTTACCGCGATATTTTCAGACACACAAATCTTTTGATTGATTTTACCGAATTAAAAATTTTTTGTCCAGAATTAAAGTATGGACGATAACAAAGACTGCAGACACTAATTGCGTATGAAAAACGAAAAAACATTAGAAAATTACAGTTTTATTTTCGATTCTGCGGTCGACTCATGACAACATTTGCTGCACATAAAAGTTTTAGACTGTGTACGTATACAAAAACCTTGCAACAGTCACGGAAATACAATAAGGAAGAATCCTGTGCTTGCAGAAATGAGCTGCGAGCTTTAGTATAAGAGAAAAGTGTGTTTGAAAATTTCATATGCATATGTTACGCGTCTCCCCGAATTCAACCAAAAACATACGAATCAGTATAACGGGTAGCCCTAGAGCAGGCGCTCTGTATGTATGTGTAAGAATCGGTGAGCACTTTTTTATCGACGCTGATCGAGTTTGTCTGCGGCTCCAGCGACGTAACGCGGTGTTAAATAATTTTAAGATTGCGAGAAAAACGCGTTAAGGCGTTAAGAATAAACAATTTTGTGTCAGATGCTTATAACCAATAGCGAACATTTAGAATAGCCAATTAGAAATAAGAGTTACGTCCTTGTCTTCTTGTTTTCGGATCGAGTTGATACTTGCACATTGTCTACCATATACATAAGACGTATAAGAGACAAGGGTGACGGCTGGTCTAGTGACCTAAAATAAACATTAGGTTTAGTTTAACTAAACATATAGAACTAAACATTCTTTTTATGGATAAATTGTTTTATATTTTTGATTGAATATAATAAAACAGTTTTATACACCAGATTTCTTTCAATATGTAACAGTTTTCCGTATTAGCGCGTGTACTTGGTGACTTTTTTACTTTTTTTTAGAAAGGTAATTTTTTAAATTATATTAGAGAACTACTCATGGAGTTCGTGATGGTTCTGTCCTTTAGTGTAATATCTCTGCCGACGATAACGTGTCTTAATTAATGAAGAACACATTAAAATAATTGCTGGCATAAGCCACGCCCTCGTCGCAAGACTATTTCCACGATTACGAGCTAACTCGATCCCTCGCAGATTCATTTTTCAGCTTCCACGATAAAATCGTGAATAATATTATAACGCAGTAATTACATCGCAACAAAATTTACATTGCAAAACATCCAATTCTACAACAAAAATAAATATTCCGCTCAAACTTTATTTCGACTTAAAAATGTATGTTGCAACTGCGCGAAAATATATATATATCTCTTGCCGTTTGTACTTTTCCGATAACCATGGAAATAAATATTTATTGTTTAAAAAAACAATTTGTAAGTTTAAAAATCATTTATAGGTAAAAGTTGCGTGTATATATATATATTTGATATGTGTATAACGTTCTTTCCACCGCGGCAACCTAATTATCTTTCTATTGATTAAATCCTTCTAATTCTAATCTAATCTATTGATTTCATTTTTCACGTCACGTTGTGGCATTTTTCTTCACATTACAATAAACAAGATAATTGACAAGTTATAATGACAATGTGTAGGAAATATTTGTATTTTAGTCAATTGCATTATTTTACCTGCCTATTTGTTGTATTTATCGCATTATTTTACTTGCCTGTTTATTGTATTAACTTTTGCAATTAAAAAATTTCAATTTTTATAAAATTAGTATAATATTAAGTTAAATAATGTTTTTTAAGAGATTATATTGATGATTTGCGACGAAAAAACAGATTAATGTTTTTAATCCTTTTTTCATAAAACTATTATATCGAATCTATTAAGCCGTAATTACATCTGAGATAACGTATGAAAATATTTTCGCATCTTTTATGTAGTTTAATTCAATTGCACTTATTTTTTTTATATTTGTCAAAACTGTCTTGAAAATTTTCTGATTATGATAATCAAATTCTGACACTAAAAATTTCTTACATTTTTCTATTTGTAATCATAAGAAAATGCCTAAAGCCTGAAAAATACCTTATAAATATATTAAAATACAATATAGCGACACTTTAAAAGAACTTTAATTATTTGTCATTCTTCATATTCAGCATATACAGTAACGTATACGATTAGTTTTAATCTTATCGTCTCATGTGTCAGAGAGATCATAACATGAATCAGTATGGACAGCTGTAAGAAAAAATATTATGCGATATTTTTTTCAATTTTGTCTTTTGACAAAAACGTCGAAAGAAGTTATTATTTATTAATCTATTCAATCTAAAACAATTGTCTGCAATTAATATAAAAATTTTATTTATAAATGTTTAAAAATATCTACTTAACATTAATTGATTGATATATGATTTTGTCATTTATTTTATTCTGAAGCTGAATTTTCCAGAAAAGGAATTATTAGAAGAAAACGACTGCAATTAAAAAAAAAAACAGTAATTTTAAACTGTCTTTTATGTATGTAAATAGAAAAACTGATGATTTTTGTTCAGAAACAGATTTCTATTCAAGTTACTATTATTAATTAAGCATGCGATATATTATTCATGTATTACATAAATATCTTTTAATATTTGCAACAAATTGTAATAATTGAGATAATATCATGAGAATAAAAAGTATTTTAAAATTATGTAAAGAAGACTATATGCTAGAAACACGCATGCGCTATACATGAGATTACAAAATATACATTCTGTGTCAATGTTAAGTTTTTTTGTATCTAATAGCGTTTTTCACTGGCAGAACTGGTGCGCACTCACAATCAGTGCACATTAAAGCCGTTGTACACTGATTTAATCTCTAATATTTAAAGTATAATATTTAAAATGCAAATATTTCGACTGATAAAATACCCAATACATATTTTACCAAATAAGTGCAATAAAGAATATTGAGGATTCCATGATTTAACCCGTTTATATTAAACATACACTTTTTTTTACGTTGGTTTGTGTACAACGGCTTTAATGTGCACTGAATGCGCACCAGCTCTACCAGTGAAAAACGCTATAAATGTCTAAAAGTGTAAACTAGAGATTTGACTGATCTGTTTGACAAATGCTTGTTTTAATCAACTTGGCAACGCTGCTTGAAATGCAGCAGCACGGCTAAGAGCAGCTACGTTCTTTTGTTATGTCTTTGTAGTATCCGACGCCGACGTCTCCCTCCGACTGCCTCCGTCTCCGACATGGAGAGAACGTGAAAGCTGATGTAAAACGCGAAGAAGCTATCGTAGCGTATCTACTGATTTTATCGGTTTATTTAAAAGTAAAGAACAGCTGTCATTATAGTGCTACGTCTCTTCTGATATTAACGTGCAAAGTGCGATAGTAAAGTACGATTAGTGTAATACGCGTTTAATGTTGAACGCAAAATGTGACGTGGCGATTCTTTCCCGAGTGCAGAAGTTTGAGTAGCCTGAACTCATCACGTTGTAATTTTCGTAAGTATACATTTCTTACAATTAGTGCAAACAATAAAAGAAAATAGGTATTAATCGCATTTGAGTCTTTAAATAGAATTAGTTTCTGCTCTTCATTTCTTTATGTATATAATTACGGAATTATCTGCAGTATGTATTTTTAATTTTTAAATAGCAACGAGAGACAAGCTACCTTATTACAATTATATATTTATTTTAAAACTTAATTCTATTTACGTATTTTCTCTTTTCCTTACAACAGAAAATTTCTCTTGTCTGATCTTAAATACTTGATTACAATTGACCATTGCTGATAATATACAATAACTACATTTTGTTCTATCTTTAAAAGGTATAATATAATAAATGTAAAAAGAAAATAAGAGTCACATTATAAGTAAAGAAATTACATATGGCATACAAATTTATTCTGACATCCAGTATATTACAAAGTTAAGAAAGATACATATATACCAACAAAAAAAATAAAAATAAAAAAAGGAATTAAATATGGGTAAGTAATGCATTCTAACATGACGATATCTATATTATATTATTTTTATAGCAGACAGTGGAATAATGTCAGACATTATTATTTTTATAGCAGACAATGGAATTCGAGCACTGGATATATTTAACAAAATGGACAACTTTCCATCGTTAAGTGCCACAGGGAACAGCGTCAGTAGAAATTGGTGCGCGTGGAAACAGAAATTTTTATCTTTTCTGCAGAAAGAAGATGCCAAAGAATTATACAAGAATCAATGGACAGTTATACTGTTAATGTTGATTGGGCCGCTTGGAGAGGCCGCATATAAGAATCTGTCTCAAAATGCTCATCAGACAAAAGATCTGGCAACAGTATTACGTGAGCTAGATATACACTTCATTTTTGGGCTTAAAAAAAAGCAGAATAGCGAGAATATCGACAAATATGTTGATAACTTAATGGTAAGCTGAAATAATATTGTAACATTGTACGTTAAAATCACTTTTTACAATTATTAAAATATTGTTAAAATACGATTATAATATAATGTTAGAATGAATACAATAGTTTCAGCATTATTAATTTTCTGTATATATTTTGCACTAAATTTAGTTATAAAATTGCTATAAAAATATCAATAAACTGAAAAATAATGTTTACTTTCCTATTTACATCTTTGAAATTTGAATTTGCTAAAACTTCATGGTTTTCAATCACCTTATAATTCATAAATTATTCATAAATTTCTTATAAATTTATAATAAAGAATATAAAGATATTGACTGTATATTAATGGAAAAATTTAAGAACAAAAAAAATGATAATTTTTTGTACATCATATCGAGTATATATAAAGTGTAAAAAAAATTATCTTTCTTTTCTCGACTGTTCCCTTCATCTCGTTTAATTCACATTAATGTGAATTCACATAAACATTTTTCTCTTGTAGCTTGTTGCTATTGCAAGCAATCACGGTGATCCCGTGAGCATTGTGAAGGAGAAAATTATAGAGGATATTAAAAATTACAATTTCACGGGGAAAGCTATGCTTCTTGTGCAGTCCAAGGGAGAGAATCTAGTACGTTATTTACAATCGATGGACCTTCATCAAATTACGCTATTTTGGAAACAGTGCGAGCAGCTTACGTTGCAAAAGAATAGCGAGAACGTACAAAGGCAGCCCCTTTTTAATTCGCAGTTCGACGAAATGAAATGCTCTCGCTGTGGTACTTGTCACAGCAGAAATCGTTGTCTAGCTCACGGGGAGCGATGTAACAACTGTAAGGCCCCGGACACACACTTTTTCGTAACAGTAACAGTAGGATTTTGACCAATCGTGTTACTCAATTCGGGAACGTACGGCCGTACGTTTTCGAATCGAGCAACGCGATTGGTCGAAATCCTACTGTTACTGTTACGAAAAAGTGTGTGTGACCAGCTTAAAGGTTACAATCACTTTACAGACAATTGTAAGGTAAAATACGTGTCTAACTGCACCAAGTGCGGAACGCATCACGTTCAGTCACGTTGCCTCGCTTTCGGCGAATTGTGCACAAATTGCGGCAAGGTGAACCATTTCTCGTGGTTGTGTCAAGTCCCTGTTGTAAAGAATTGCCATAGATGTGGTAAGGACCACGCTATATCTATGTGTCCGGCACAAGGTCGTGTATGCTCCCGATGTAATAAGCCAAATCACTTCGAAGAAAAGTGTTTAACCAAATGAATGATGAACAAAAACAATTTATGCGGTACAGATACTCCTTTGGAGATTTTAAAGGATAACGGCAGACAAGAGCTCTAAAATTTTATCTATCTTGGAGATTAATAAGTTCTCTGATCTATTGAAATTCTTCCTAAGTAAAAATTAAATTCTAATTTTCAGTATTAAATATTTTCGCAAGACTGAGGTCTAAAATTAAAATTTTATCGAAGTAAATATACTGTTTAAAATTGAGGAACATGATTTTGTTGTCTATTCCGTAAAGTCAAAATATAAAAAAAAATTTTTTTTTAAATCATCAGTCATCTTGGAAATTATTAATGTCTTCTGCTCATTCAAGATTCTCATTATATAAAAATTGAATTTAAATTTACCGGAAAATTTGTTTGAAATAAAGTCGCGAGCTATAGAGAACATCTGACATATCGCGATGTAGAAGTGAAATACTGTTTCAGTAATATATTCTTTTATGTACGCAAGATTTTTTTTTTTAAGATTATGTTGAAGATATCTATTTCTACATTTCTAAAATGTTATATCGATTAAGAAGTTTATTTGTTTTTTTTTTCTTTTGTAAGAGTTAGATATAGGAAAAAATGAATTTTTTTAATGGTCTACATACTTTAAAGCTTATTATACTTTGTTATGTAGAAAATTTAATCTATACAGCTTATATTTTATTTTTTGAAAAAAGTTTATAAGAGGGGATATTATATGTTTAGATAATTAATTATATGAAAAACCATCTTCTGTATTATATAATATAATGTAAACATTATTAGTAGGCTACCTTGCACGCTAAAATAGATCTATTTTTAATATTTTGTTTCTACAACTAAAAGAGATATTCAATAATTTTCTTTTTTTAAATAACTTTGCGTCTACAACAATTATCTATAATTTCAATGTTATCCTGTATGTTGTTAATTTTTCATTATAATATATAAATAAGCAACTTTCGTAAATATGTTAAATTAAATGTATAAACAATGAAAGAGTTCTTTGAAATAAAGAAAACAAAAGAAAACCATTTAATCAGTATTTGTTAACGAGACCGTATACAAAACTCCAAATTACAATATCCATTTAAAAACAAATGTACAAATACACGTATTAGCTTCATCGCTACAACCAATTTAAATTACGAAGTTGTGAGTAAAATGGCACGGCCGCGCGCTGTGTTTTCTGAACGCAGTCGTTCATTGATCATTTTGCGCCTCGTAAGCGGTCGATCATTCAAACTACAGACGGTGGCGTGATTGGCGTGAATAGACCAAACGAGCTCCACAGCAACAATGCTTGCTGGCGAGAACACATTAACTCAGGAACGGACGCTGAGGGTGATTTACCCCAGTATCGAAAAAAATAAAGCTCACTTAACAATAATTTTAATGCACTTTTTTCGTGTTAAAAAAAAATTTTTTTTTGTTTCTCTTTAAAAAATCTCGAATAAATCATAAATCTGTATACATGTTGTCTTTATACTAATAAATTATAAAAGAAAAATATGTAATATGTAATTAATAGCAATAATTTATAATTGGGGTGTAAAATCAGGTGACCATTTATTAAAAAAAAAAGGTAAATCTGAAGGAGAGCTCCCTCCTCACCGATTTCGCTGAATTTAGGCTTAATCAACGCGTTTTTGCACAAAACGAACGAATCTGGCAGAAAAAAGCCCCGCTCTGCCCCGCGAAGCGAGATATTAACTGTTAAAGTTGACGACTATCAGGTTATGAGACCTGTCATACCGACGCGATGTAGCGACTGGTAGCGATAAAATCAATTTAGATAACGCATGAAAGAGTGAATGATGTTCTAAAGACAATTTTTAAAATGCGTCTAAAAAATTATAAGATCTTTTATCAATATTTCTCACAATTTGAATTTTTGCGTCGCTGGGTTGAATGAAAAGAAACTATGGAGTGTAGAAATTTAGATAGTAGTTTATCACGAACCCCTAGTAGGATCTTTCTTCCATATTGGAACAAATACTAATATTTCAGTTTGAGTATTATTGTTTAATCCATTTAACGTGAAACAACTTGCTATTATATTTGTAATGTTCGTGCACGAGTGAAATGACGCTTTCTAAATTTCGTTATGACACTCGCAATAACTTCTAGCGTGAGAGGATCAACGAATATGAGAGACAGAGATTCA
>NW_020214395.1:0-4000 GCF_003070985.1 Temnothorax curvispinosus
TTGGCGACCAGTTTTGGGCCAGAATAGGACCATTAGTAAAACCCTATGCGAGACGTGGATTGCATTTCCCCGGAATGCATCGCCTTTCGCACGACAAGCGCCGCACTATGCACTCGCGAATATAGGGGTACACGATTTTCTCGAGTTTATTTCCAACCACCCGCCGAGAGTTCCGATCAACTACGTTTTTTAAGTAGTTTCCCGGACATTTTGACAGAACGCGTGACCCGTGAGAACGTGTCGCTTTTCTTTAAACGGCATACGTGATAAAACGCACATCTTTCGTTATAAATAAATAAAGAAAATTTATAATGCACAGAGTTCACAAAGATTTCGCGATGTTGAGAACATTTTATTTTATCGTCCCACAAGAAAATTTCGTGCGGAGCACGCTTCGCGATACTCGCTCATTGTCAGTAATAATCATCTCACCTATAGATAGGAGAGCATTCTCGTTTAGATTGTTCGGTGGCTGGCGTGATAGAACAGCACGCAAAGCCAGTTCGCTTTCGTCGGACAATTGCGCCCGGCGTGACGCTGTGTGAACGCGACGCCGGACACTCGATAGCCAACCGACGCACGGATGAATTAGACTCGACGGTGAACAGAGATTGAATTACCGGCGCATGTTTGCGCGATATTGTGTGTCACCCTCGCGGTTGCAATCAATATGCCGGCATTGAACTTTCAATTAGTGTCACTTAACTCGGCAAACACAGCCGCTCCCGTTCCGGCGACGCGACGCGGGGCAGAACGCGTCTTCTTCGATTTTCTCGCGCATCCACGCGCGCTTCTCCGCCTTTCGTGTGTTTAACTTTCGATATCACCAGAGCAAACATTCCTAAAAGAGAGAAAGAGAGAGAGAGAGAGAGAGAATGCTGCCGAGGAACTTCCTAAGGACTTCCTAAGTGTTCCTGAGTCGGGTTCCAACGGTAATCGCGAGCATCGACTGCTCTCGATTTCGTTTTGCACCAAAACTATAGAAGGCAATGTCCCAAAAACTTAACGTACCACAAATGATAAATCGTTTTATTGATAAAGATAAAAAAGAAATGAGAATTCGATGAAAATAATATATCCCTATACTTGTAACGTATTTAATTACTATTCTTCTTTTTTATAATCGTATAAACATAATGTTTGCTTGCTAAAATATAAAATCACCTGTTACTATTACTGTGAAAAAGGAGTGTTTGCTCTTCTATATACCTTTATTTAATTTTCTCATTATTCTAATTAATAGGAATACATTATACGTGAATTATAAAGTTAAATCGCGATATTATAAAGATAATTATTTTATACTCTTGTTGGTAAATTGATAAATTTAACGCATAACTGTATTTTATTTTAATGGTATTTCAATATTATTCCTTTACTACGGCCGTTTTTATGTAGCCCCGGTTATCTATTGTTTGATACAATGCATTTCACGATAAGCCATGACCAATATTCCTGGTACAGTCAGCGAGCAAACTATTTGCTCGAGTACGGTCCGCTATCCGGAACACAGAAGCTCTATTCAATTACCGGCGGCGTAACAGACGTCCGATAAGCATCGATTTCGCTAGTAAGGGCGCCTCCACGCGCCAAGGAAAGCTAACGCAACGTCTCTAATCTCTGCCACGACTTGCGACCCTCAGCGAGGGTCTACAAGACTATACCTACCCTCCCGCCTACAAAGATCACGATCTTAAGCGCTCCATCGGCACGGTGGAGTGCTTCGGGCAATCTTACCGTAAGGGTCCAAGTAATCCGAACGTGTTCAGAAGTAATCATGAGCCACGTGATCCCATTTAGCGATGTTTCTCAACGTAATACCTCTTATAATTCACGGAGCGAGCGTTCTAACTTAATTGGAGTGATATTTTTCGTCGTACAGTGTAAGATCGAGATCTGGCATATGTATACATGACTGGGCAGAAGGTTGGTGATATCCTCGATGTCTCAAAACGCAGATACCATGCCGAAACATGTTTCTCTTAACGCAGAGATTTTCCCAACAGTTAAGAATTTAAATTCTTGTTCATCTTGTTTGCTTATCTTGTTGGTCGTGCGAAACCAACGCGTAGGTCAACTTAATCATGGGGATTCCAAGACCACACGAACTCTCTCTCTTTCTCTCTCACTGATACATTTTCCTTCTGATATTACAAAGTTTTAAGATCAAGTTCGCAAATCTTTGATTTCTGAGATCTTACCGCATCGAAGTTCGAGGATTCTGAGATATTTACATTTGGAAATCGGCGGACTGTTAAATCCCGGTATTCTAAAGACCGGGCCGAGAGACTCGTGTCTATTCGCTATATACTATACGAGGGTGTAGCTGCTTGCGTACGCGTTATTCCACGGCGAATGAACTTTGAGGGGTTGCCGAAGCCGAGGAGGCTGGTTTGAATTATCGAGAGACGTCTTAATCACGTGGTGGATAGTTTACATAGTTAAGAAGTTGCCCCAGAAGATCTAGAATTTAAACACTATGCCTTAATTAGTGAACCAGTCATGCTTGTCCGCGAGCATCCTTACGTCATTAATAAAAACAAGCTAGCCATGAACGCCATCTCCCCGGTATAAGGGTCTTGCATCTTTTATTCTTATTAGACAGATTCTCTGACCTATTTCTACTCGACAGAATGGAATTTATAATGTGTCGCGGTATCTTTTTTTTCTAGATGTTCCTAACCAACATAATAAGACTTAATAATAAATAATCTGACGGTTTGTGCATGAAACTCAAAGTTGGGAAAAAACAGCAAAAAAAGTGAAATTTTAACTTTTTCATTTAAATAACCTATTATAAAAACAAAGTGCTAATTCGGAACTTTGAATTAAAAAAATACATTAGAAACCCTTGGAAATATTCATCTATATATAAAGATATTATTAACTTTTATATAAATATCTTTAAAATTATTAATATTTATTAATATATTGAGAGAAACAACCATCTAATTAATTTCTATAATTAATTTAATCAAATAAATTAAGATTTACATTACTGTAAGCTAATTTTAAAACATAAATCATTTTTCTAGAACAAATATTTAAATGCTTAAGTTTATTTTTATTTAATTTTATTTACGAAACCTGTTAAATAAAATTTCGATTTTACGCTGTTTCTCTTTTTCCCCTATCAAGTTCGTTATTTCTTTAAATAGCGAAACACGCAAATTCACGCATCACGTTAATCCTATTACGGCGTTCTAATGAGAGAATGCGTGGCGATTAAGCTAGCCCGCGGCCATTAAGCATAACACGCTCTCGTGTCCGATAATCTTCAAGCTGCCCGGTTATATGCGTGAAACCGTCAGGATCCGTGCCGTCAGAAGTGCCAGCCGCAGTGGGCCCTGTCGCCTTGGTAATTAGTGGAATAGCATTCGAGTGCAAGTTACGACTCGCGGAGAGTGTTGTGGACTGACCGTAGGGTCCGGCCTAATCGATATCCGATCACTCGAGCAATACGTCAAGTACATCCCGCGCGCGTTTGTCCCCCCTCCCCCCCCCCTTCCACCCCCGTTTGTACACAGAACTCTCCGCTTCCCCTTTCCTCTCCATCTTCCCATTCGCGTATATAATATGCATTCCACTCCTCGTATTTATGCACAACGCTATAATGCGCATCTGGCATTTATAAGTACGTACAATGGGTGACTCGAAAACAGCTGAATCATATCGTATAAAAAGTTAATTCAAGTTCTAATTGCACGAATCTCTAGAACCTATCATGTTGATTAATAAACTTTCTGTCCCGGCAGTTATCGATGTTTAATAAGTTTTATGAAAAAAAGAGAATTTCATCAAGCGGTTTTTCTCAAAGGATCGAAAAGTGATATTATTTCCAGCGGATGATATTTAACCGACAGCGTAATTAAATGCATTGACATCCAATTCGATTTACTTAGTAATACAAATGTTCGAGTTTCGAAATGATAGTTTTATCGATTGATCGGCAATTCAGTTTTAGAACCGTAAAAGCAATCGGTCGCGACATGAAGATTTG
>NW_020214396.1:0-1279 GCF_003070985.1 Temnothorax curvispinosus
TATTTACAAAGCGAATTCAATTTTATACACGTGAAAGGATGAAAGAGCAGATTTTCGCAAATTTAACACAGAAAGAAAGAAGTGTCGAATTAACACTGATATATTTGTACAAGAATATATAATCTTGAAATTCGAGATTATATTGCGTTAAACAAAGAAAACTTGCTTGAATAAAGTCATTTATATATATAGTTAAATAATTAATAATAACAAAGTTTTATATAAAAAAAAGTTCAAATATAAAGTTAAAATTCTTATAAAAAAGATTATATATTCTTGCGTGTATACAAGTATATCAGTGTTGATTTAACACTTCTATTCTTCTGTGAATGTAGCGTGAGATACATAGTGCGTATCACAAAATTGTATAGGTTTGCAGTAATTTTTGCTCCTCTATTATAATTGATTCCGCGAATAATAAGTCATAAACGATCTACCAGAGATTATAATTAGAATATTTATCTCAATTTTTCGACGCTTTACGTAGATAGAATCGATATCTCCTAATAAAAAGAACAGGTGAACTCCTCTCTTAGCCAGAAAATTATAGTTCATTATTGGTTGGCTTAATATTTCATGACTTTCCTGAGTGTCGGTGCGTTTTAATTGTCATCGCCGATGCTTAAAAGAGACGAAACAGGTCACTTCGGGCGAGCAAAGTTTAATCGGGGGCACCGCATTGATGACAAAAGTCGTCCAATCGTAAACGCGACATTAAATATTCCCGCGTCGCATACGTGATAGTTGCATATTCGTCTACCTCTGACATATTCGATAATATTCGTTGCACGGTATAAGATTTAAATATATCATTGAGAGGAACGTCCACGTGCGTACATGTCAGAACGGGAATAGGATCGATATGGCGCGTATGAGAACCATAATTTGCAGGGACACAAAAAAAAGAGAAAAAGACGACCTATAATCAACATAGCCGGCCGTGATGTCTCCTTCACCGCGAAAAGAAAAGGAAGGGAAACGACTTAAGACGCTACTCATCGCACAAGCGAATTTTATTCATACGGACGCGACGTTTTCGCGACAGTAATCCAGTCGATACCGAACTCATTCACCCCTATCGTGCCCATTTAGAGGAAAGAACGAGAGCGAGAAAGAGAAAGAGAAAGAGAGAATCCCTCCTGCGTGTCGGACATAAAGTCCGAAGTTCTGGAGCGCCTTCGATCGAGAATTCATATTTCATATGCCAGTCGCCGTACCCGTTTCAGAGAGAAAGAGAGAGAGAGAGAGAGAGAGAGAGAGAGAGAGAGAGAGAGAGAGA
>NW_020214396.1:1289-2705 GCF_003070985.1 Temnothorax curvispinosus
AGAGAGAGAGAGAGAGAGAGAGAGAGAGAGAGAGAGAGAGAGAGAGAAAGAGAGAGAAAGAGAGAGAAAGAGAAAGACGAGACGGGACCCCGAGACACATCGTTCACGGCGCCTCTGAAACTCGGCCATCTATATTTCAAATCGTGGCGAGCGCGCAGCGGATAGATTATCGTCGTTGAATGTGCGCGAGGAGAGCGTCCTCACCGTCGCGTCTCATTATACAAGGAGAAGTCGCCGGCGCGAGTCAGACGCAAAAAAGTTTTGCTCGCTCGCTCGGAGAGGGAGAATAGCTCGCGAGAGGCGCTCCGCTTTGTGCGCACAACTTTCAGCCTGCCGTCCTGTCCTGTTTGAGCCCCTCGCGCGTTCGTTTAATTCGCCGGGATTACAAACAACCGCATCGTGACCGTTAATTACGACGAGCTGCATGTCCCTTCCCTCTCGGAGGAAGGAAGGCGCGACAATAAATTTTTCGCGTGAATACCTAAATCTCTGCCCGAAAAATATGGAGACGGGAAAACGGGTGACCACCACCGCTCACTCAGACAACATAATGTCTAAAATCAGGACATAAGACGTCTTATTGCGTTGTCTGATGGCCGATCTCCGCGAGCCTGTCCACGGCATGAGTGGCATGACCCTACGAAGAATGTTCGTATAACGTCGCGTTGCCAAGCGTAGAGACTACCGTCTCGTAGATATTGCAATCATGGCGAAAAAATGCACATTGTGTCTCGACAGAAACGAAAGAAAAGCGACTATTAAGGAAAGGATGTAATTATTTCTCGACGCCGTGAGAGGCTTTATTTACAGCCTCGGAAGGAGAGCGCTTTCGGACGTACGCTCCGCGCGCGCGGCGGTGCACCGTCTCTCGGCAGCGTAAACGGAAGGCGAGTCTCTCTTTCTCCCTTATCTTTTCAAGCCGTTCTACTATGTTTCTTTCGTGCGTTTCTTTCACGCCGTGAGAACGCGCCATATGCCGGTGTGGCCGGGGGTAACGCGGACGGGCGCGCGACTTCCAGCGTCGAGGAGGTCGCGTGCGAGTAATTGTTCCGATTACCTTTGCTTATTGTTGCATTATGATGTAGGAAAAGTGCTCTTAATTAAGCGGTGCGTCCTAATTGATCTCTCTCCCGACGCGTGCAGCACGTCCAGCCGCGATAACAGCCGCGGTTGCTAACACGAGGGATTAGTTGCGATATCATTCGCGAACGCAACAAACCGACGCCGCGACGTCGCGGCGCAGACGTTGAAATTTAATGGACTTGGACTTGAACAACTGTTCGAGCCAACCGCGCGACTCTTAAAAAAATCGGTTTCTTAAACTGTTTACAGTAATTATAGGAACTATGTGTGCGGCTGACAGCCGAGCCGTCTCACGATAACAGTAACGGCTAGGAAATTTCCATCGGGTCGACA
>NW_020214397.1:0-1100 GCF_003070985.1 Temnothorax curvispinosus
ATGTTTTTTGTAGACATTTAGAGCAATAATTATTGTTGAAAAATAAACTCGTTTATATTAAGTGCTGAATACATACACATATTAAAATCGCCATATATAAATAGTAACAGAATATTTATTAATTTTGTAAAAATTCAAACGAACAAATGTACTGAAATTGATAAAATCCTAATTTTTCTCCACATATTTCATATTTCATCTGAATTTTGGATAGAATCTTTCGAACAAAATAAAAAACTTGCAGATATATAAATATTAGAAAGCCTTGGAAGATACACATTTCTTTTTGCGGATCCAAAACGAAGATTCTTGAATAACGAACAAAAGTGAGCTTATACATCCGGTATACTCCGGATATCATTTTTTTTTTTCACGAGGCCACCGCCGATATCATTTATTTTGTTGAGATACGTACACTACTGCGTGTTAAAAAACGCGCGTCGGCTGCGTCGTAATTTGCCATAATATTATAATATATACTGATAAAGAAATTAACATTAAGCAATTATTGATAAAACCGTTGGAAAACGAATTGATGAAGCCCGTGATGCACTCTTGACTTCTTCTTCGACCTGCACCCCTATTTTAAATAAAAAGTAGGAATAAAAAATATTGAATTTAGAAAACTTCATTTTAACGGAGAATAATTTAAAGGTGTTCGACTTTTTGTATTCGTGCATCTTGTGATAACACAGCATTAAATACGTCAAATTGTAAAAAAAATCTTTTGAGAATGTTGGAGATTACGAGTTTCATTATTTATATATTTATAACTTAAAAATTAGCGCTAGACTCAACAAAAATATCGCGACAATCTTATCAATTCTCTTCTCTGTTTATATATCATTGCGAACTCGAGTCGTTCTCGGAACTTCGTCGGCACAGCCTTTTCGGCGATCAATATTTAGACGAGAGATGCTCGCTAGCGACGCAGCTGAAACTATATCATAATTCCGCGAAATCTATTAGTCTATCTATTTCCGCTAACTGTTGCCTCGAACAAAGAACATTATAGGAAAGATGATTCTGAAACGTCTTTTAAATATTTAATGCTGTGTAGAGACGACTCTATTTTTGACGAATAAACGTACCATAAACGT
>NW_020214398.1:0-1487 GCF_003070985.1 Temnothorax curvispinosus
AAGACAAAGGAATGGTTTACAGTATTAGGAAAGGATAGTAAGGAAAGATTGGAAAAACTTTGGAACGATAAATTGGACACCATTAAAGCGGAGGTATTGCTAAAAGTTGTTAGGAAAAGGGATGCGAAAGAAAAAGAAGATAGATATAGGAAGTCAATAGGTTGTGAGAGAGGCTGTGAGATAAGTAATTAGTGCAATATGATTCAATAAGAATCGAGGCTCGTGCGTGCTTTGTTAAATAGGTTTAATAGATAAATAGGTAAAATATCAAATATTAAATGTGCCATAATTTGTAATCTTTAATATTTGTAAAGTTGTATTTTTAATAGGTTATTAGGTATTTAGGAGCATGAGAAGGAGTGTGTGTGTGAATGAATAAAGAAAGGATTGTAAACCAAGTCCACTTTCTGGCTGTTATGCTAAAGTTAATGAACTATATATCGCGCAGCTCGTATATTATTCGTGACTTGTCATCCTCATTCAGTCTCCGAAAAACCGCTTTTCTCTCAGCTAAGCCGTCCGCATCGTTAGCCTCCACCGATTGTCTGTCTTGCAATTTTGCTTTTTCTAAGAATCGACCTCTGTTTTCGTCCACTTTGTAAGATTCCGCCTCGAGTCTGTTCGTCGTTCTCTTCATTTCGGGAGACGAACCATTGTCCTCCGCAGAAACCTCTGCGCCCGAGGCCTCATTGATCTCCGTTACACTCGGCGAACGCGCCTGGTTACTCCTCTCGTTATTTTACGACGTGCTTGCTACAGAATCGAACGATGACTTCTGTGTGGCTTCGTCCAATATTTTCATTACGTTTTCCAATTTCTGGATGGTTTGATATCTCTTTTGGCAAGTTAGCGGCCTTCTTCGCGGCGCCTGTTCTCAGAAAGTCATCTTTGTCTAGAATCTCGGACACCTCGAAACTTTCCTCGGAGATGTCCTCGTATTCTGGATCTTTCAGTACGTCGAACGGCCACTAGGAGCACGTTATCCGGCGCCGTGTCATCCAGAAAAATTCGGCAAAGCACGGGAAGAAACGTGTCCGGAGGACAGTTGTGTGCAACGGGGAGAAGGCAACGCAAAATGTTTATATACGTTCGATGCGTAAAAAAAACTACGCGCTATATAATGTACACGGTACGGTACGTTTACCATTCAAAACGACGCGAAACCACCGTGTCGGGCCGGACCAACAGCGTGCATAATCGTTCAAACGCATACAACCGCGCTTCTCTATCGCCTTCCGGCCCCTGACCGAGCAATTCTAGCAAAACGTCGGACGCAATGTCCGTCATCTTGGAAAAACTGAAACACAAAAAGGACCGTGTGTCGTTTTACACACATTTTTTACTTTATTATATACTATACGCTTTATACTATAAATAAGGGAAACATGTGCAAAATTATTCAACAGAACAATGGACTAAAAATTTTTCTAGAGGTCGGTTTACTCGGACTCACCGATCCACCGACCAAGTTATACCGGAAGCTGCGC
>NW_020214399.1:0-1521 GCF_003070985.1 Temnothorax curvispinosus
TGTTTTGACCCAAAAACGGACGAACTAACTTTTGACAGAACGTGACAGCTACAAAAAATAAGAAGAAGAAAGAAACATTGAGTACAGTTAAAATTAAAGTAGTGGTCAAGAAAGTAGAAAAGAGCAAGAAGAAAAAAGGATGAAAGAAGGAGAAAAGAAAACAGTACTCTCATGAATCACTAGAGAAGGCTCTGCAAGCAGTTAACAAGGGCATGTCATACAGGAAAGCTGCAGAAATGTTTGGCGTACCGCCAACTTCTCTTCATAGGACTGTGAAAAATCCTCATAAATTAAAATCAAAAAATAGTCCCTCTACAGTTCTACCTGCAAATTTAGAACAGGATATTATTAACTGGATCTTGTAACGAGCAGAAAGAGGAAACCAGGAGCAGAAGGGACAAAAACTCCCTTTAATAATGATAGGCCAGAACGACACTGGTACGAGAAATTCAGGAAACGACATCCTGAAATAACTCTCAGGACACCTCAGCATTTGAGTATGATTCGGGCTTCTGTTACTGAAGAGGATATAAGAGGCTGGTTTGAAGAAATTGGATCGCACTTGAAGAACAAAAATCTATTAAGCATTCATGCATCAAGAGTCTTCAACTGTGACGAAACAAACATACAATTTGTACCAAAATCTGATAAAGTCTTAACAGAAACAGGAGCAAGGAATTCATATAAAATATTTGATGGCTGTGAAAAAGAAAGCCTTACTGCTTTGTTTATGTACAGCGCTGATGGTACGCGAGCTCCTCCAATGATCATGTTCAAGTACAAAGAAGTTGTACCATCAAATATTTTAAAAAATTGCCCAGTAGGTTGGGGTATAGGAAATTCAGAAAATGGATGACTACCGAAACATTTTATGAATACATAACTAATGTTTTTTATCCTTGGTTAGTAAAGAAGAATATTGAGTTCCCCATTATTGTTTATCTTGATGGTCATTCGTCGCATGTCACCATCCCTTTGGTATCATTTTGTAAAGAAAGGCAAATAGAGCTTATCGCTCTATTCCCTAACGCAACCCACATTATGCAGCCTCTGGACATCGCTCTTTTTCATCCTTTTAAAGATTTGTGGCGCAAAACCATAATGAAATGGAAGGTTGAAAATAAAATTTCAAAGCTGAAGAAGGAACATATTCCTGTAGTATTGGAAGAAGCTTTAAATTCATTCGATAATGAGAAACAAATCATTCAGAACGGATTTAAAGCAACTGGCTTAATGCCTTTTAATCTTAATGCCATTGAGTATAACGTTTTACACAAAAAGAAAAAACTAAGAAAAAGGATCAAGTAGATCAACAATTACAAAACCAGAAAAGTGACTGCCAAGGAACTGAATCTATGAAACAACATCTACTTACCTTTGAGAAAAATCTATCTGATGATGTACTCCAAACTTTCAAAGAGGCAGAGGCTAGCGGCAAATGGGATCAAGGCATTGAGAAGTTCGCTTTATTTCAGACCTATGTGAACCTGGCACCCGACTTTCGAAAAATTAATTTTTTTT
>NW_020214400.1:0-1904 GCF_003070985.1 Temnothorax curvispinosus
AAAAAATTTGCAATTTAAAAAAATATATTTGACACCATATTTTATCTCGTCAGAAACTACCGATATGCAAAATTTGATTCATTTCTGAGAGGTGACTGATCCGGTTCACGCGGAATGGCTCATATACAGGGCCCATTTTAAAAGATGCAGGCAAATATCTCAAAAATATGAAACATGCGGAAAAACGTTTCAGACAAAAGTTGTTTGATTCGAAGGGGGACATAAGATAATGTCATTGGTTTGAACTTGGATGATCGTTTAAAGCTCACGTAAACGACACATTTAATTTCTTAAATGAAAACCCTTATTTTTCAATGCATATTTTTGTAGCTTATGTCAAGAGCTTTTCAAAACACTATAATAAAATATTTTTTTATCAAGTACATTTCGAGTTATGAGGCTTGAAAGATACAGTACCGCCGGCATAATCATTACCCAAAATGTACCACGTGGAGGTTGCACGGTCGGATTTACACCTCTGTTGTGTGTGTGTGTGTGTGTGTGTGTGTGTATGCGTGCGTGCGTGCGTGCGTATGCGCGGACGCGTGCGCGTGCGTGCGTGCGGTGCTCGTGTGTGTGTGTGTGTGTGTGTGTGTGTGTGTGCGCGCGCGCGCGCGCGCGTGCGTGCGTGTGTGCGTGCGTGCGTGCGGTGCTCGTGTGCGTGTGTGCGTGTGTGTGCGTGTGTGTGTGTGTGTGTGTGTGTGCGTGCGTGTGCGTGCGCGTGCGTGTGTGCGCGTGCGTGCGTGCGTGCGTGCTTACGTGTGTATTGAGTAGAAATTGAACGACGATGTCAGTGAGCTGAATATTTTATCCGATTACAACGCGGACTGTACGACGAAAGGCGCGCGGCGCGGGTGGCAACGCGGGCTCGCGCGGCGAAAGGGTTCGGCTCGCGCCCGCTACGCGGCGCATTGCCGATATCCTCCTCGCGTAATTAAGATTCAACATCGACCCCTATATCTAGGGCAACTTGGCAGGGTTTTTCCAGCGTTTTTAATTTTTGTGAGGGATTATCCGATTACTTCGATCGGAAAAAGCCTGGATTTTTTTCACAGTGCACGCAAAATGCCGGATTATACTCCAAACGACATTGTCGACATTATTCTGGTACTTAGAGAATGCCACAATAATTTCGACAAGCAGCGGTATTGTGCCGTAATCGATTTCCTGAAAGACAGCATCCGAATGATCTTACGATTTCCAGGCTTGTATTACGTCAGCGGCAACGTCAACGTCAAAAATGACAAAGACGTCGTATCAACGTACCAGAAAGAGATGATCCACATGTACTTGCAGTATTAGGAATGGTAGGTATTAATCTACACCTGTCAACGAGGCAAATTGCAAGAGAATTAGGTATTTCGCGATCAACAATTTTCAGGATCCTGGCCATTCATAACTTTCATTTATACCATATTACTCTAACACAACAATTAACACTCAACGATTCTCAACAAAAACTAGAATTTTGTAAGTGGGCACAATGTTGAATTGTGATTGAACATTTTTCAGATTTGTTTTATTTAGTGACGAAGCAACTTTTCATAACACTGGACAATTAAATCGGCACAATTCTCACTATTGGTCTGTTAAAAATCTACATTGGTATCAAAAAGTTAATCACCACCATCGCTGGAGCCTCATAATATGGTGTGGCATACTAAAAGGAAACCTTATTGGTCCTTATTTCTTTAACGAAAATGTTAGTGGTAATAATTATTTACACTTTCTACAACAATTGCCGGAATTGCTTGAAAATATCGATCTAGAAACAAGGCAACGTATGTTCTTTCAACAGGATGATGCTCCAGCACACTGAAGTAGGAGAGTTAGACATCATTTGGATCTCACATTTCGAGGTAGATGGATAGGACGCGGTGGACCAGTGTCATGGTGTCCTAGGT
>NW_020214401.1:0-4138 GCF_003070985.1 Temnothorax curvispinosus
ATTGATAGGCATTTAAGTATATTTTATTTAAAAAATATTACGCTCTAAAATCATGATTATAAATCGGATATATCACGCATTCAGAGAATCATAGTAATCTCAAATACATAAATTTTAATCGTATAAAATATTTAAAAGGATCAGAGACAACTCCCACGGCATTGATAGGCATTTAAGTATATTTTATTTAAAAAATATTACGCTCTATAAAATCATGATTATAAATCGAATATATCACGCATTCAGAGAATCATATTAATCTCAAGTACATAAATTTTAATCGTATAAAATAATTAAAAGGATCAGAGACAACTCCCACGGCATTGATAGGCATTTAAGTATATTTTATTTAAAAAATATTACGCTCTATAAAATCATGATTAAAAATCGGATATATCACGCATTCAGAGAATCATATTAATCTCAAATACATAAATTTTAATCAAATAAAATATTTAAAAGGATCAGAGACAACTCCCACGATATTGACAGGCATTTAAGTATATTTTATTTAAAAAATATTACGCTCTATAAAATCATGATTATAAATCGGATATATCACGCATTCAGAGAATCGTATTAATTTCAAATACATAAATTTTAATCATATAAAATATTTAAAAGGAACAGAGACAACTCCCACGATATTGACAGGCATTTAATTGTAAGTATATTTTCTTCAGTCCTCGTGCAAGAGGAATATCAAAATCGATTTGATCCCGAGGAAGATTCTATAGTTGGCGACTTCGCGCTCAATTAGTCATAACTTCGGTGGAACGCGAATCGACTTGGGAACTAGGCTGACGTGTTAAAAATACGGATGATCGACTCCACCCGCCGCGCCGGTGCTCCGGAAATAGAGACCGATGCCGCTAATTGTCGCGCTAACCGGCGATGATCTCGCCACTCGGCAATTTCTACGAACGATCACGTACCCGTACCTTGAATGGATAATATTTTTGCTGCGACATCTTGACCTTCGTTCCTCAGTGACGGTTCGCAGGAAACTCCGCGGAGCTATATACCTGGCGAAACAGAATGCAGCGTTAACGAATATGCGTCATCGACTCCGGCAGCTATATCGACGCTTTTTGACGTTTCACGTGAGTTGGCGTGATGACGCCAGAAAGATTTTATCGGTCACCGCGACAAAGCACGACGAAGCTAGCGATCGAAAACCGGTGGTGCGGTTTCGATCGACGGCTCCCGACGGAACGTACGTCGTGTCGTGTCCTCAGCGTCACGCTCCGTCGCGCTTCAAACCACAAACTCCGATTAATTTAATCATTGATTAATTTACCAAGTATATCTATACTCGCTGTATTTCGTTCGTTAAAAACATGGAATTACTTTTTGCCGTTTAACACATGGAAAAAATATTAAGCATGACGAATTATACAGGATAGAAGCTTTGTTTTGAGCAGTTTGTTTACTTTTACACCACTTTACACCAATGTAGATTAACTTTAATCTCGGTTTACTTTACTTTTGGTCTTCTTCTAAATTCTTAGAACCAGAAAAGGATAACGAGTAAAAGTTAAACCGAGATTAAAGTAATCTACATTGGTAGAAATGGATGTGAATCAATTAAACTGATCGGAGCTCGGTTCACCCCAAGGATCGCTACTCCGTCGACTCCGATACCAATGGATATAGGGACGCGACGGAAAGGTAAAAAAGGAAAAGAGGATATTACCGATTCGAGTTACGAACGCGAGCTAGGAAGACGAGCCGAGGACGGCCTCCTTTTTTACGTTTCTTGCTCCTCTTACCGGTCTCTATCTCCTGTCGGTGGGAAAACTCGGGATGCCGGGACGTAAAGGCAGGTCCGTAGTCGATGTGACTCGCGCGAGTGCCGTGTGAGTACTCGTATTGTGAGTGAGTGCCGTGCCGCGAGTGGCTGGTGGCCTGCCTGGTGCGCACTGTGCCCGGCCGTCGCGAGACGGGCACGGGCAACACCCACTTTCACGTATCGCGTCATCGTCCCGCGACTCGGCGGCTCCCTCAAGGCGACGGCGATTACGAAAGCGATTGCGAAACTCCGCGCGCACGCGGAGCAATTACGTTGCCGAATAAGAAGAAGGCACACACGACTTTTCTCTCCCCGACTTTCCCCGCCGCGTCCGCGATCGCGATGCGTTTCACGGGTCCGGCGATGAGACCGGATGAGATTGAGAGGGGAAATTGCGAGGACTCGACGCGGAATTCACGTTAGGCCGAACGTTAGACAGCGAGCTCTCTTCAATGATCGATTGTAACAAGTTGTAAACACCTTGCACCAAATTGTTAACCTCAATTCGGCATGAGTTTGTGATAGAGCCGCGATAGACTACAGAGGTTTGTCTACTTCGTTTCTTTTTGTTTTGTTTTGCCCCCCTCCCCCCATAGATGCCCGTCAAGTAATTTTTTAAGACGCTAATATGCCGTGGTTGATTTATATTTATAACATCTTAAGACCAGAGACGTTTGAATTTAAAAACGGAGTACGATAATACTGGCCTATGTTATTTATTTCACTTTAGCTTCAGTCTTCCTGACGAGATCTACGATGATGAGCAATCTCATAGATGCGCACTGGTTTCCCCTGGCGTCGCAGGGCAACATTTATTCCATGACCAAACTGTGCTCGCCCAACAGTCCCAATAAGTTATTGGTGGCGTCCTTGAAAAGGAAGATATACTCCTGCGAGTATCATCAAACGTCGGAGTTTCTTAGGCCTATGGTGAAGGAATTACTGTTCACGTACATTCCCAGTATGTATAAACCATTATGTTCGGAGATGTACCTTCTTTGATCAGTGTACCTTCTTTATAATCAATCTGCGTCATGTGTAATCTTTCTTTCATCTGCTCCTCAGGTGGAGCAGAAATTATTTCCATCGACGCTTACAACAAGTCCGACACCGGGGACAGTTTTGTGATAGGCATAACGATCATGAAGACAAGCACAGACACGATAGAAAGGTACTTGAACATATACACGGAAGGTGCGGTCGACGGCGAAGGGGATGAGGGCAGTTCGATTGAAGCCATAGCGCAGAATTGTCTCATGGTGGAGCTGTCGTATACTCCCTACCATCTGTATCATACCGTTTTACCGCAAGAAAATTCTGTACAGGAGGTATATTGGAAATACATAGTTTAAACTGTCAATAAGCTACAATCGCTTTGCACCATCACAAACACCTTGCCGCTTTGTGATACAGCACAACTCCAAATTTGCAGGTAGTCTGGCTGATATCTGGAAGCGATTATAGAATTCACATGATAAGGGAAGATAAATTGAGCCACGTTTACAGCGAGTCCTCTATCGAGAAATATTTCCCGGAACTGCATGACATCCAAGCGATTGCACTGTGGATCAATATTTATTATTACGACAATTACAAACGGTTTGTATGATAAAAAACGAAATCGCGCTTTGTTCTCTTATTTCGATATTTTATTATACCGTCTCACGCGTGCAAAACCAGGAGGGTCACCGCCGTCGGCTGTGAATGCGGTCTAGTCAAAGTTGCCATAGTAAACGTCGTGGACCTACAGGTTATTCGAAGCTGGCTGCTAAGATACGACAAGCCTGTACCGAGTGTGATAGTATTCCCGCATAGGAATGCCATTAGTAAACCAACCTTTGTAGACGTCAATTGTAAGTATTTTAGGACTTTTAGGTGCGTTGTACGTGCGTGTGTGTGTAAGACAAAGATAAAAATTGTTAAAAATTTCAGTCGAGAAATGTGTCCCGAAGGATGATGTCCCGAAATTAAATGTCGTTATTTCAAGTACGAGTAACGCTGTTGTCTTTAAGTAAGTAGTTTATGAATTAATAAAAATAAGTATCTGAAGATTTTTCATGACGTATGACGATTAAGAGTATCCGAGTATCCGTCTTCCACCAGAGATATCTTGGAGCACGGGATGAAACGGGACGTAATATTGAGCGGCAGCGAATCGTCGGACTGTATTCTGTGCTGCTGTATCGCGGACATAAATATGGACGGTCAAAACGAGATCTTGCTCGGTACTTACGGTCAGGAGGTCCTGATCTTTGCGTTGACAGGCGACACGTGGGAATTGGCCGCCAGAAAACTGTTTGACGCTCCTGTACACTCTATAAGCTACATGGACATAACGAACGATGG
>NW_020214402.1:0-3242 GCF_003070985.1 Temnothorax curvispinosus
GGGGGGGGGGGGGGGGGGGGGCTTTACGCCAAAGTTATAACATCGATATAAATATACTGACGTTAAATACCGTGTAAATGCTCTTTTACGACAAAGTTCTACATCGATGTAATAACTTTGTCGTAAAAGAGCGTTTACATGGTATTTAACGTCAGTATATTATAGTTATAATATCGATGTTATATAATTTCGGCGTAAATCGGGCCGTGTAAACGTAGTAATTGTTGAGTGTGCAAACCATTTCATGGGTTTTGGCCTGACAAGCAGCGAGGGAACCTCGTAAACTCGAAAATTCTGATTTTAATAAAACTTTTCACACATGTAGGGAAGGTAAAAAGAAATTTTTTATTGCTGCCCAAAAACGGTTCTAAGGGGTAAAACTACCCCTCATATGTATATATAAAGGCGGGCTTTTACTTTTCTTGATATCTCGAAATAAAAATTGTGCAAGTAGAAACTTGCAAATTATAAATTTGAACATTATACTTCCTCACAATTTTCAAGTATGCAAATTATAAATTTGCACGTTGCTTGATCAACATTTTATTTTGCTCGACTCATAAAGCTTTCTCTTATGAGGAAGCCTGTTTTTTTTTAATGCATAATTATTAGTAGATATTTATTAATTTGGCTTCCTTATAGAGGAAGCTTTATGAGCGAAATAAAATGTTGATTAAGCAACGTGCAAATTTATAATTTGCACACTTAAAAACTATGAGGAAGCAATGTGCAAGTTTCTACTTGCACACTTAAAAACTATGAGGAAGTAATGTGCAAGTTTCTACTTGCACACTTTTTTTATTGTGATAAGCTTTATTGCGACTGATATCTGTTATACTAATATCTATTATACTATTACAAAAATCAATTAAATAATTAATGTTTTTACTAA
Organism: Temnothorax curvispinosus; assembly: GCF_003070985.1. NCBI lineage: Eukaryota > Metazoa > Arthropoda > Insecta > Hymenoptera > Formicidae > Temnothorax > Temnothorax curvispinosus. The sequence goes on from NW_020214402.1 coordinate 893, forward strand.
AATGATTCCTACTAATTGCAGATATTTCTTAATTTTTCCATTTTGTTCCATTTTTTGATTTATACATTAGTTTTTATTTCTACTTTAAAATAATTTTTGAAATATTTAAAAATTAAAATTACATAAATTAAAGTTAATACTATAAAAAAATTATAGTATCTTACCCAATGTTTTTTTTTAAATATGTAAATATATAATATTTAGAAAAAAAAGAAAAGTTTATTTTAAACATACGACGTAAGGGAGACCGGGGCAAAGTCGTCACCGGGGCGGAGTCGTTATTGCAATTATCTCGAAATCTGTGTGTTGTGTAAACTCGCCATTAATACTGTAAACGCGGCTTATGGTGTCCACGTAACCAACGGAGTTTAGTGAGGTTATATGTGCCATGTTGTGATTCTTATCGAGGCAAACGTGTTTTTGGAGGTCGTAAAATTTTTTGCGGATCGAAAACTTGTAATATCTTAAATATTATTGTGTCTCCGAATCTCAAAGTAAGTGATTCTAAAGAGTAATGCATGCTGAACACAAATCCAGTGAAATTTTTTTATTTTCATTGATTTCTAATATTTTATAAGCGACCAAACTTGAAACTTGTGTCTGGGGCGAAGTCGTCACCAAGCCATATCATGGAGGCTTCTGGCGAAAATCAAAGTCATCAAAGTAGCAGCAGTGGTCCGATTTCGGCGAGGACTTGGATAATATGTGCTGCGTGTGCTCAGAGATGACAGAATAGAACTGACGAGAAACGTCAGCGTAGAGCCCAACGCAAACGTAGGGCACATAAAGTGAGTGCGCTTTTTCTTGTAATTATTTTCTGCCATCGTGTTTTTAATTAATGTTTCCATTTTTCTATTAAAAAATAATTAATAAAATGTATCCTATTATTTTTTATGATCGGAATTAGGAATTTTTATTTAAAATTTAGTTCGAGAATGGAGTGACGACTCCGCCCCGGCAATTTTGACATTTCAATTTTTGCATCTTTGTCGTTTTCACTCTATACCAGTTGAACAAAGCAACTTGGACCAAAAATGTCCTTATAAATTGTGTAGCCAATGGTTCACTCTTTACAACGGGGTATATCACATTTTACTAAAATTATTTGTTTTGTTGTTAAAAATCGGTATCGAAGAAATAGTCACGACTTCCCCCAGTCTTTCCTACAGTATTTTAAAATACATATAGATACTTTCTATTAAATTAATATAAAAGTTCACTCCAATAAAAACTGATTTGGCGCAATTTTTCTAATTTTATTATATTTTTAGATTCTTTTTTTCTACCCTTATTTTATATATAATTCTTTAATATTTGGTTGATTAGTTCTTGAGCTATAACCGTTTGAAATTTCGTGGAATCCGTACATACATAAGCAAAATGTACAAGTTTTACATTTGCGTATTTTTTTATTATATTGGTAATTTTTTTCTAATTCTATTATATTCTTCGGTCTTTTCTACCTCTATTTCATACATAATTCTTTAAGATTTGGTTAATCAGTTCTTGGAGTTATAGAAATTTCGGTAAATTTGGCACATACATACACACATACACACATACGGACATTGTTTAAAATTGCGATTTTTCGACGTTTTAGAACATTCTGAACACATTGGCAGCGGCAACTAAAAAAAATTCTATTTTAAACACATTAAAAAATTTTTTTTTCTAATTTTTAATAAAAAAATTTTTTTTTAAATGTTGTTGAATAGAGGAGATTTTACCATAAAACTTTTATATGAAACATTTTTTGATATCTTAAATATTTTTTGAGATATAAAAGAGGAAAGTAAAAAGCCGCTTCTACATGTGAGGGGTAATTTCACCCCTTAGAACCGTTTTTGGGCAACAACAAAAAATTTTTAAATTAATCTTTTTACCGCCCCCCTTTCCTTCCTACATGTGTGGAAAGTTTCATTAAAATCAGAATTTTCGAGTTTGCGAGGTTTCCTTGTAAGTGAACATACTTGTATCTACTTATACTGTGGTTTATACTGTGCTCTAGTTTTGATGTTTGGAGTTTCCCTTCTATTACTTTTAAGTTAATCTCGGTAGATGCTCGGCACGTCAGCACGTGCACGTGAATTATTTTGGCAGCAGAAGGCAGTGAAAGGTAGTAGCAGATGGGGGGTTGTGCAAAATTTTTTGAAGGTAAAGTTAAATGTGATATAGTGTAAGAAAGTATTTGAAACGTTTAATTACAACAGACAATAACTAAATTAATAACTAAAGTGTTAGGTAAGATAGAAAATAATTAAAAATAAAAAAAAAATCTGGAAATATTAAATAAAATTAAACGTCTTTTATTTTACTGTATTAAATGTTTCGTTAGAATACTGTTATTTAT
>NW_020214403.1:0-1714 GCF_003070985.1 Temnothorax curvispinosus
TATTCTTATGTTTTTGGAGTAGCTGAATTTGAAATTGCAGTCTGCGCCTTTCAATCTATGTAGTATAGAGTGAATATTTTTATTCACATGAAGACTTGACATCACTTAAATTTCAACGGACGATATCTCCGAGAAGAAATAAGATATCTGAAAAATTAAAAAAGCATTTTGAAGGCGAAGAGTAGTACTTTCAGATGCCGCACCCAGTTTTGTGGAGAAAAATTAATTCGCGGTTTAATATAACCCCGAATATAGCAAAAAACTGTGTTTTTTGCACTTTCAGGTTAGGATATCTCGAAAACCTGATGTGATGGAGCAATTCCGCTGGCGGATTCGGATTCAGCGAACCGAAAACCTTTGGGAAAGTATAGTCTGGTCTCAGGTTTTTAAAAATGTCGGCCTGTGTTATCGGAGCTCATGCATAAATGATTGAACCGATCAAGTTCCGAGTATATAGGCTCAATCGCAAGACTTGGGTTTGAATTATACAGTAAAACTGATTTTATTTTTTTTTCTATGTGCTTTACGAACGGATGTCGCAGCCTTTTTGCGAAATCAGCCTTTTTGTAATAAGGCTTAGCCTGTTTGTAAAACGGCGGTTGCGCACAGTTTATTGGCGCACAGTTCGTTAATTTTGTGTTTTACTTGAAAGTACACATGTAAGCGGGGGTGGGGCTTTGCCTGCGGCAGAGCCCCTCCCTCGAATAAAAAAACTAATCTAATTCCAAGTTTATTTCTAAAAACTTGAAATTAAAAATCAGTCTTGGGAAACGATCTATTTTTTACAAAAAGTCGCCGTTTTGCAAACAGGCTAGCCTTATTGCAAAAAGGTTGATTTCACAAAGAAAGCTGCGACAGATATATTCGTACAAGCGATCACATGAAATTGAAACTAGCCAAGCATCACGTACTGTTTCTTATCGATACTAGGTTAATTGATTGACAGTATAATTTGTAAAATTCAACAAGTTGTACGAAAGATTTGGACAAAAAATAAATAAATTAAACTATGTTATTATATAGCAAAAAGCATAGTTTTCTTAGGTATAAATTAGTTATATTTCACAACTCATATGTAATGAATAAAATTATTGCAAGCTGCGTGTTCGAGATTCCGTTAACGTTGCGCCGTCCGATCAGATGGCAGCATCGATCGGGTATCGACTCCCGATCACCGCGGCAGCTTGCGCACGCACGGGCGCGCTCATCGCCAACGTCTTCCTCGCGAGATTCTGAGTCGGAAAAATGGCCGCGCAGTGATTAGACGCACGACGTGTGCTCTGTGCATTTTCGATTGTGACTACACATTGAAGTGCCCACCGCAGTGATTACAAAAGCTGCCGAGATACTGCATTAACATGTAAAGCGACCGCTCATCCAGCTCTATTCGGGTACATCAACACGACGACTCAGGCTCACATGTGCGCGAGTGCCGACCGCCACGTGTCTCACCGGCTCACGGGCGATTCATCGAAGAGGACGGCACTTAATATAATTGCCTCTCATTTACACGGACTATATACACATCTCATTTTATACACCGCTCATCGATTCTCAGGTCAGATTGTATCAATTTCGACGCATTAAAGACGCATTAAAGACGGCTCAGATTGTGGTCTGAGTTACACAAAAATAAAGTGAATATTTAGTTAACACCTTCCACGCGCGTCCTTCTCATCCCGCTTCCATCGCCGGGATTAATCAGCGATTTCGC
>NW_020214404.1:0-5892 GCF_003070985.1 Temnothorax curvispinosus
ACGATTCATCCCACAACTGAATCCAGTGATTATTGGAATCTTGAGCCGAAATTTGAATTACGCTTCCAGGATTACATATTTCGTAAATACAGACTCTGATTGGATATACAGCTTCATGAAACTCGATATCTTTAAATAGGAAATATTACTATATTTACTCTCTTCTCAGCAAAAACGTATCTTCCTTAACAATATCTTATTTATCGATTGAAATATTACATACCAATATATCTTTTTTCGCTCGTCCTATCATCATCGCTTGGTATGAGCCCATCAATGGGTCTCATGAAATCTTTGTTTTGCCACGGAGATATTGAAACACCAGTACCATCCTTTATCCTCTATATTAGAAAATCAAAATTGTCAAATAGTAGAAAATCTTGTAACATAAATATATAGCGATTACTTTGTACAGGACTATATAACAGAGGTAGTACCAGAAAATACACGTACTTCCATATCACAAAAGGGGATTGGTAAATGAAATGGTTGTCCGTAATTTTGAAATTTGGGTGGTCCAATTATGTCAGGGGCAGTATGGAATATGCTAAGACTCCTGTGGTCCACGGCAACAAATCTTTTCTTCACAAATTGATAAATGAAGTCAACACTATCCTCTTCTCCTACGGATACTCTGCCGACATAGGGATATTGACTACAACTCTCGCAATATAAAGATTTATTGTGGGTTGTCATATTGTCTCTCTAAAAAAAGACAAAAAATATGAAGAATAATAATAATCCTTTCTTTTTTAGCATGTGCTAAAATGCATTATAATATCATATATATTTATAATTATAGCATTAAGATTTGCGACGCTTTTTTCCCCGGTCTCGCTATCCGGAGAAGGGCTATCGAGGATTATGTTCCCCGACGCGACTCCACTAGACAAACCTGGGCGCCAGGCGCGGACAACCGCGCCACCGAACACGATACTTTAATATTTCCTGGCACAATATCTCAGGACGTGGCTTTGAACCGGAGGGAATTCGGAGAAAGGGCGACGCAATTAATCACACATATAAGTAATATGACAAAATAAAGAATATATTTGCAATCATTCGAGAATATTAAATAATGAGTCAGGTATAACTAAGTGACGAATATACGGGAAGCAAATGAACACGTCGATACGATACTTAATAATTAGCGCCGCGGAAAGGGCGGACGCCGGGACTCACGCTAGTGCACCGACGAACGTACGATCGCCTCGAGATAACGCGATTCGGCAATAACGACGTAAATGGCACGCAGCCGCTCGACAAATGTTCCTCGTGACTCTAACTCGACGATTCTGCACGGATCAAATAGGTAACGCGACTCAGTTCATGCACGGTAACGTAGTTCGCATGACTGAGGTAACAGAACGAATGCAATGGAACGAATACTTTACAACGGTAATAATCGCCACTTAACACAACGCAGAACGGGCAATTCACGACGCAAGGTAACGCGGTACCTCGCAACAAACACACTTAACGCCACGCAGCAACCCGCACTTTACACAACGAATTGACAACGACACTCGGGGCCTCACGATCCCATCCACGCGAAATCCGGCACGTCTCGCGGACGATCCCGCGGTCGACCACGCGAATCCCGCCTCCTACGAAGCCCGGCGATTCCGCGGCGCCACGCCGATCCCGACCATTATCGCCAGCACTAAAGTTCTCGGTCTCGACGACCCGAGTGCGTGTCCTCACAATGACGGGGCCGAGCGCCCTACAAAATACTTGACCGCTCGACTCCCGCCTCCATCCCACGACTCGCGATGTCCCCGACGCGATCTCTCTCACGCCACGCACGACGCGACCGTCATCCGGACACGCGTTTCCTCAACGCGAATATTCTCGCCGCACGACTGTCGGCCGTGGCGAGGATCCCGGGGAGGGCCTCCACGGTCTCTACTTACTGGAAGGCGTGCTCTTGGCGGGGCCCCGGCTCGGATCTCGACCGATTCTCTCTACCCGGGGAACGTCCGATCGGATGGCACTCGGCGACAGGCGCTTCTCACTAGGCGCTACAATCCCGGGGCCGGCGCCGCCTCGATCACTCCTCCAAATTAACGAGGAGACGCCAGGGTGGTGACCTTACAATTCTGAAGATCACTAGCTTCCGGGTTGTCCAGGCCGGGTGACTCGGAGATGCGCTCCCTACGCCGCGTGGCACGACAGTGAATCATGGCGGGGTCGTCGGGCCGGTCGGGGTCGGGCCCGTGAAGCCGCGCCGGCTCCCCGCGCCTGCGCCTTAGCTCGCTGGCCGCGCGCCCTTCATTCCGGATGTCGTTCCCGATAGCCAGCGCCGTCTTCTCGTGTGGCGCTGCTCGACTTTCTTCGCCTCGGCGCGGCCTCTTCGAAACAATCTGGCTGTCCGGGCCACGATTAGGGTGCATCCCGATGGAGAAGGAATAGCGGAACGGAACAGGGGACCTATTATGGAGTTCGGAATGGATTCCGATCGGAATTGTTCAGTTATTTCCTAGATTTCTATTGTCTTTTCTAGGGAAAACGGAATAATTCCGATCGGAATCCATTCCGAACAAGTCCAGAATAGGTCCCCAGTAACGGAAAAGAGACATGATGGGGGTTAACCAATCAGAGTAGTTCCGTTTCAATTCCGTTCCGTGTTATAATGAGTGGTTTCCCCATGGCACGGAGCTGTTACGGAACGGAAAAGAAACGGAAAAATTTGTAACCTACTATCCTGTCGAAAGTTTGCGAATAAGTGCTTGGCAGTGGATCGATCGCTTTGCAACATATTTTTGCAAATAAAGAGCAATATGTCGTCATTGGTAGATAATATATGTGAAAATAAGCTTTCCTTCAGATTTACCGAAAATAAAATATATATGTTAAAATTCTATGTTAATATGTTAATGCGTTATATGTTATATGTTAATATAAAATTATACTGAAGAAAGAAGACATTGTCAAGGAGACAGCAACAATTTAATTAATGAAATGGCAAATAATGATTCCTTAATTTTATATTAACATATAATATATAACATATAACATATAATGCATTAACGCGTTAAATGTTAAAATCCTATGTTAATATGTTAATGCTAATTAACCGAATGTAATATATTTTATTAATTACAGAAATTCAAAAATGTGGATATTGTGGCTGGATTGTTTGGTTTTATAAAAACGGACTTTCACATCCTTTTTGCTTAGCAAATCATACAGAATTAATAATGGATAAAGATCGAAATCTCGAAAGCAAATAAGCGATCGATCCACTGCCAAGCACTTATTTAATAATTTTATTATATGTTAATATTAAATTAAGGAATCATTATTTGCCATTTCATTAATTAAATTGTTGCTGTCTTCTTGACGATATCTTCTTTCTTCAGTAATTTTATATTAACATATAACATATAACGCATTAACATTTTAACATAGGATTTTAACATATATATTTTATTTTCACATATAATACCTACCAATGACGACATATTGCTCTTTATTTGCAAAAATATGTTGTAAAGCGATCGATCCACTGCCAAGCACTTATTCGCAAACATTCGACAGGATAGATTACAAATTTTTCCGTTTCTTTTCCGTTCCGTAACAGCTCCGTGCCATGGGGAACCCACGACCTTACTAAACGCTTCAATCGCTTTTATTCCAACCATAGACGTTGATTCCAACGCTTTCATAGGACCGGTCAATGAATACTATTGAAGTTACAAACGCTAACCGAGGGATACGGTCAAAGTGGCGCTACAAACGCTCCTAAAGTTAACTGTTGGAATAACAATACTACATTGCAATAGACTAATAATAAATAGAAAATGGATAGAAGAAAGAAGATAATAATATTAATGTGCGTTAATGAATTTTTCAAACCACTTTCATACTTAGATGACGAAGATGAAGATCTTGTAATAGAAAGTCCTACAAAAAGTCAAAATCGAAAAGTAGAAGGTTATGTCGAGCACATAATACCATCGTTCAGCAGTGAACATTTTAAATCGCATTTTCGGTATTAATATTATTATTATATCTAATTTGTTTTGTTTATATACTATCAAATAAAATACTTAAATTCTAAAATGTTTACATATAATGATACTTTAAAATTGAATGTTACTAGTATTCGACCTTCAACATTTGAGTATATTTTAAATGAAATTGGAGAAAGGCTTCATGGCCCAAGTAATGGAATTGAAATAGTATCACCAGAAAAGCAGCTCTTAGTAGCTCTATGGCGTTTTGCGACACCAGATTCATATAGGTGAGTATATATTTATTTTTATAGTTATTGCCATTGAATGTTAATATTATATATATAACAATATTCTTTCCTTTTTCAGATCAATAATTCAAAGGTTTAATATTAGTAAAGGTACAGGAATAACAGCTGTACGCCGTGTTGCTAAAGCACTATGTGAACTCTCACAAAGATACATATTATTGTGGCCTAATGAAGATGACTTTGAGGATGTTGTTTATGGCTTTTCTCGTGCACGTGGTTTTCCTGGTACTATAGGGGCCATAAATGGTACGCATATAAATATTCCTGCACCAAAAGAAAGTCCAGAAGCATATATAAATTGAAAGGGTCGTCATTTGATGCAACTCCAGGTAATGTTCTAATACTTTTATTTATACTAATTATTTATGGGTGCTTTCTATGTATACTGACACAAGTCTACACAAGTATCGTTCTGCCTTTGTTACTCATCATAGGAGCTTTCCATCTAGCGACACAAATCGACACAAGTATTATTCTGTCTTTATTACTCATTGAATATTGAAGAAAGAATGATACTTGGGTCGACTTGTGTTGCTAGTTGAAAAGCTCTCTACATGTAAAAACGGAATAACGTTTGTGTCGACTTGTGTCACTAAATAGAAGCACTCTATCTTGTGCTTGCTTTCACATTAGAACTACGTTTGTCTTATTTTCAATATCGCCATTCCGTTAAACATTAAATTTTACTTCATCAAGGTTAAGAGCAGTTTGATACTATCAAGCACAGTATCAGGTTTCTCTTAACTGTAATGAAATTAACTAAAACGTTGGTATCACGAAACGTTGGTATGAAAGTGACACACATGCAACTCCAACTTAGAAATCATGCACAAGAATTTGTACAATCGAATTACGAATGTATTAATAAGTATCATATATGTATTAATTGTATTATTTGCTCAGAAATTATCATGTCATATTTGTTGAAGGATATTATTACATTTATGTAAATTAACAATACGTATATGAAGATTTATATATTCTGTTTAGGCCGTTTGTGATCATAGAATGCGATTTACACATATCTATGTTGGCAATGTGGGTTCAGTTCATGACTCCAGGGTTTTTCGGTTATCAGCTTTACGGCAATATATCAACAATCCAACTAAATTTCCAAATGATACACATTTAATTGGAGATGCTGCTTATGCTTTACATGAACATCTCTTAGTTCCTTATCCTAATAATGGCCATCTTACACAGCAACAAAAAAATTATAATTTTTGCCATTCTTCTATTAGAATGGTAATAGAAAGAGCATTTGGTTATTTAAAAGGACGCTGGAGAAGTCTACTACATGTCTTGGCAGTCAATGATATAAAGTTTGCTCCTTACCATATATTGGCATGCTGTGTGCTGCACAATATTTGTTTACTTCAGAACGATGAATTGGAGTTGGAAGATCGACTTATTCTAGCCAGAGAACAAGCACAAGTACAAGAAGAAGTTATTGAATGTAATAGAAATGCTGCAATAATAAAAAGAAATAACATATGTGCAAATTTGAATAGACACATATAAACAAAATATATAAAAATAAGTTCATATAGTATATTAAGCATATAGTATATTAAGCACAGAGAGAGAGAGAGAGAGAGAGAGAGAGAGAGAGAGAGAGAGAGAGA
>NW_020214405.1:0-1559 GCF_003070985.1 Temnothorax curvispinosus
ATGTGGGCGCACCGCGCCCTGTGCTCGCCCGACGGGGAATCGGTCGGGCGGCTCCCGGCGGGTGGTAGCCGGGGACGATGCGTTGTCATAAGGGGTGCATCGTTACACATGTATTTTTTATAGATTTGAGGTTCAACGCAGGGTGTGTCCGACAGTTTTTTACACATGTATTTTTTATAGATTTGATGTCCAACACACAGGGTGTGTCCGACAGTTTTTTACACATGTATTTTTTATAGATTTGATGTTCAACACAGGGTGTGTCCTACAGTTTTTTACACATATACTTTTATAGATTTGATGTCCAACACACAGGATGTGTCCGACAGTTTTTTACACATGTATTTTTAATAGATTTGATGTCCAACACGCCCAATAAATGTAAATGTACTTACATAGTATAGATGTAATAGTTACGTTGCATGTAACATTTACTATTATGTTGTGTAATTGCTATAAACTGTTTAATAGGCAGTGTTGGACAAATTTTTAAAACATCTATTATTAACATCTATAGATGTAGTGAATATCATCTCTGTAATAATGTATATAATAATGCCTATAAAATAAATTTTATTTTAAGGCATTGTGTTATATTCTATCATACAGTAGACGAGCAGGGACTAGTAATTTCATTTTCATCTGCAGCATATAATGTTAAATTACTTTTTTGTTTTCTGGGATTTGCAGCATATAATTTGTCCGTTGACATTAAAGATAAATGTTTTTTAGTAATTGTTATGTCTGCAGCACTTTCCTTTCTCGTTTTCAATGCTGATTTAACAACACAAGAAGCATTGATATTAGCAGACAAAAGTTTATTTTGTTTTTTTGTTTTTAAATCTGGCAAAATTGAAAAAACTTTCTGCATCAGCATTTGAATTTGGCATCGATCTAACTGCATTTAAAAGAGACTTCAAATTGGGATACTGATGAGAACATTGAAAAATTTGTTTCCACATATCATCAAAATTTAGTCTTGCAAGATTATCTTTTTCTATTTCTGTAATATCTTGATATAAAGCAAACCATTCTTTCTTCAAACCGTTGTCATCAAATTCACTAATAGTTTGAGCAACAGAAGAGACATCATTAAACAAAGTTTCTCTGTTAACATCACGTAAAGCTGTTTCCGATTCGAAAGCTTTTAATTTAGATAAAAATTTGTCGTTAATTGACAATCTTTTGCAAATATCTTGGGCAGTAATTATGTAAAATTTTAAACAATTTTTCTGAACATTTACAATTACATCTATATGCCCTTGTATGACTATTTGACGATTAAGATACTTTTCACATTCAGGTCCTAAATTTATTTCATTTAAGGACTTTTTATTTTTTTTGTTACAAAAATCGAAATTATTATTTACATTATTTAAAACGTTAGATTTTATAAAATGTTTACAGATTATAATTAGGAACTGAAGTGATTTCGGCTGTAATAATTAAATTCTTGTTTCGTTACTTTGGAAGAATGCATTAAAAGAATTAAAAAAATTTAAAATATATTTCAAAAATAATAAGTATGCTTTTACATCAAGATTTTGCATTACAGATAA
>NW_020214406.1:0-1680 GCF_003070985.1 Temnothorax curvispinosus
ACGCGTCATAACAACGTGCGAAGAACGAACGCGAGGCCGTAACGTAGTGCACGCACGGTCTAAAACAACGCGTCTCGACACCGTACGGGCGTGATCAGGACAAGATCGAATCCCGCAACCGACGTCCAGAACTTCGGCACCATAGGTCCGAAAGTGCGAGGCGGAAAGAAAAACAGTCGTATGTCGACGGTGACGCATACCCCAGCGAGGATCCGCACCAGGTCGCAGCAGCGGCCGGACAACGACGAAAATCACCAGGGTGACGACCCTTATAACGTACCACAAAATACCGAGAGTCATAGTGACCTCGACGAATTGATGCCGTTGGACAGAATAGTCCCGGCGGGCGAGCAACTGCAACAGCAGTACGAGGCGATAAACCTCAGTGCGGAGAAAACAATGGACACTCCCACGGAAAACGAGCGTAAGCTCCTTGCGCAAGTGCAAGAATTAACAACGAAGATAGCGGAGGCAAAACGGGCCACAACGCAGCAGCAACGACAAGACCCCATCGTAAAACTAAATACGGATCGTGGTCCGGCGGGCGAAAAGGCCGACGAGAAAACGGGCTCACGGGCGTACGGCGATGAGGATCAGTTCAACGCGGTGAGACTGCAGACGGCACCAATACAAGTTAGGTTGTCTAAAGGCGGAGACATCGAAAATCCGTTCGATGATTTAGCATTCACAGGGATAGAGGGCGAACAAACCCCTATCAGATTCCTCGAGAAATTCGAGAAGGTAGTCGAAGACGAAAGATTATCCGAAGAGGAACAGATGTTATATTTCGGCAAGAGTATGAGAGGAGCAGCAAGCCAGTGGCACAAGTTGCAGCGGACGAAAAACATCCACGAGATCAAGGAGGAGTTCCGACAAAACTTCTGGGACCGCAAGGTGCGGATGCGACTGAGGTGTGGCAAATACACACCCGGAACGATGTCAATGATGGAATATGCCTTGAAATTAACTCGTCAAGCCAAAACATTACGACCGCCGATAGGCGACGAGGAGTTGGGCAAAATGCTCCGCGAACACTTTGACGGTGATATCGCGCGGGAGCTGAGACCGCCAAAAGTAAAGACGGTAATCGACCTGATAATGGTGTTAGATATATTGGAGCATGGAGGAGGACTCCAAGGAGTGCGCGAAGAAGCGCGAAGAACCGATGATAAGCTGACAAGTCAAGCGGAAGATGGGTCGAGTCGGGCGACCAACCGAAGCAACGAGACGAAGGAGGGAAGATGCCAAAACAATTTTGCCAGACGCGACGCGACGAGAGACTCGCCGCAAACAAAGTCGACCAGCTGGCGAAAGGCGGAAACTCCGGATACGAGAAAGCGCGGGGGAGCCGATATCGGAGAACCCAATAGCGAAGACAGTCAGGCGAAGGGCCGGGAAGCTCGGGATGCCCGGGGTATAAAATATAGACCGGACAAGAAGACGAAGAAACAGAACGCGGAAGCAGAGGGGACCGAGAAGGAATGCTGCATTATACAGCACGAGGGGCATAACCCACCCCAGTCCGAGGAAAACATCGGAGAAATGGGAGAGAGGGGCCCCGGAGCGGTTAGGACGAAAGGGGAACGTGAGAGTCTACCAATAATCGAACTAACGATTGGAGCAAGCCGGATCCAAGCGATCATAGACACGGGGTCGCAAATCACGATCGTCACCCGTAAC
>NW_020214407.1:0-4111 GCF_003070985.1 Temnothorax curvispinosus
CTCCAGCATCTCTCTCTCTACCGTCACCTTCGCTCTGAATTCCATTCTTTCCTTTTGTTCTGTGCTCCCCTTTTCTTTGACCTTATCTGAAATTAAAAATTTTCTTAGCCCTCTATTTCTCAACCTCTTTTTCCTTCCTCTCCCCCCCACTCCTCATCTCTTCTATCGCTTTCATCCATTCCTCCCCCTCTCCCTTTTCACTCATTATCTTCTCCACCACGTCTTGCCAACTCTCTCCCTCCCAATCTTCCCATCTCGAGCACTCTTCCCAGACATGTTCCCACGTCTCCTCTTTCTTCTCACATATCCTGCATTTTTTGTCTTCCTCTTTTCCCCAGTATAGTCCTTCCCTAATCTCGTTGCCCAATCTGAACCTTGCGATTCTGTTCCATCTTGCCTCTTCCCAGCCCTTGTTTAGATATTCCGGAATCCCATCCTTCCTTATTCGTTTATACCACCTGTTGTATTTCGATTCCATAATCTTTCCCATTCTTTCTTGTCTTTGTTTTGCTTTCTCCTTGAGTTCTATTGCCTCCTCCGTCAGTCCCTCCTCCCCTCCCTTTTCTACCCCGATACCTTCCCAGTATTCCTTTCTCTCCTGTTCCCATCTTCCTATTATCCTTTCCTTCTTCCATCTTTCTTTCATTTCTTCCAAACATTTCTTTGCTATTCTTCCTCCTCTACCTTCTTCCAGTTTTCTTTTAAATTTCCATGCTCTCTTGCTCGCTCTGGCTCCCATTTTTTCCTTTTCTAGTTCGTCCCTGACCATGTACCCTGGGGTCCTCCAGTTTACACCGAGTGTCCATCTGAGGTATCTCTCGTGTATCCCTTCTACCTCCCTCCTTTCCTTCCACCCCCATATTTCCGCCCCGTATCCCATCACCGTCCATATCAGTGTATCATACAGCCAGATCCTTCTTTTACAGTCCTTTTTCCACATCCTTTTACCTATTCCCCACACTTCCCTCATCACCCTTGCTGCCTTCCTTCTTCTCTCTCTGATATGTGCCTCCTGCCTTCCATTCGCCATCAGCGTGTACCCCAGATATTTGAATTCTTTGACCTCTTCTAATTTCTTTCCCTTCCATCTCCAGTCATATTTCTTCTTCCTCCCTCCTCCTTTTCTAAATCTTATTATCTTCGTCTTCTCCGTACTCAGCGTTAGGCCTTTCCTGTCTAGGTATCCCTCAAGCCTGCTTATCATGGATCTCATGTCCTGTTCCTCCTCCGCTAGTACTGCTATGTCATCTGCGTACATTAGGGTGTATATCTTCTCCCCTTTTACACTCACACCCTCCCATCCGCCCTTCCTCATGTGATCCTCTATGTCTGCAATTAGTAAGTTAAACAGTATCGGGCTTAACGGGCAGCCCTGTCTTAAACCCTTCGCCATTCAGAATGATTCCCCTTTTTCTTCTCCCTTTCTTACATTGCTTTTTGTTTCTCTCAGGACTTCCTCCACCCTATCTATCAGTCTTTGCCTTACTCCTCTCTCTTTCATTGCCTTAATTAGACCTTCCTTATCTACAGAGTCAAACGCCGCCTTGAGATCTACGAATAGAACTGTCATCTTCCCTTTTTCCTTTCCTAGATGTCTGTTTATCAAATAGTTTAGCGTAAATATCTGGTCCATCGTCCCCATTCCTTTTCTAAATCCTGCTTGGTTATCGGGAATCAAGTTCTTCATTTCTACTTCATTCCTTATCCTTTCTGCTAATACCGCCGTGTATATCTTGTACATTGAGGGCATAATCGTTATCCCTCTGTAGTCTTTTACCTCTTTTCCTTCTCCTTTCTTCACTAAAGGTATTATCTCACCCTCCTTCCACTGTTCAGGCCAGCCTTCTCCCCTCCATACTCGTTTACATATTTCCCAGGCCCACCTCACCATCTCTTCTCCTCCATATTTCCATACTTCATTCGGGACTCCGTCCTTACCCATTGCCTTTCCTGTTTTTAGTTTCTTTATTACATTTCTCACCTCCTCTAACTCTATCTCTTCCTCGTCTTGTCTGTCCCTCCCTCCTTCTCCTTTCACTACCCTGTTCTTCACGCCTCCCATTAGCTCCATAAAGTATTTTTTCCACTCTTCCAGCCCTATGTCTTCGTTTATCCTTTTCCTTCTTTTCCTTACTCTACCTATCAGTTCCCATACCTTACTTTCCGATCTCGCTTCTCCTATCTCTGTAATCATCCTTTCCTTCTCTTCCTTTTTCTTTCTTTTACATACTTCTCTGTATTTCCTTCTCCTTTCTCTATATCTTTCTACCTCCCCTTTCCCCTTTCTTCACTTTCTTAGTTCTGCCCTCGCTTCTTTCTCTTTCTCCTTGCATTCTTCATCCCACCATCCTCTTCTGTTCTTATTGGCACCCCTGACCTCCCCCTTTTCATTCTCCTTTAGTATTCCTCTTATCTTTGACACCCCTTCCTCTATCTCCTCCTGCAATTTTCTGTTTCCTCCTATCTTTCCTATCTTCTCAACGAAGTGTTTTCTTCCTTCTTCGCTCCATATTCCTCTTCTTCTTGTCCTTTCTATCTTTTCCCCTCTCTGTGTTCTCTTCGCTCCGCCACTTATCCACAGTATTAGCGGGTGATGGTCTGATTCTACTCTATCCCCTATTTCTAGTCTTTCTATTTTTTCTCTGCTATCCTCATCACCTATAATATAGTCTATAACTGTTTCACCCTTACCTCCCGTGTATGTGTATTCTCCTTCTTCGTCTCTCTTCGTGCCACCATTTAAAATCATCAGTCCTCTTTCTTCTATAAATTCTAGTAGCGTTCTACCATCCTTGTTCACCTTCTTATCTTTAGAATTTCTCCCTTTTCCTTTCTCACTTTCTTCATCTTCCTCTTCCCTTCCTCCCTCCTCTCCCGTTCTCGCATTAAAATTACCTCCTATTATGGTCCTTACTCCTATTTTTCCCTCCTCTATGCAATCATTCAACCCTTCTAACTTCTTATCAATGTCTTTGTTTACATATATCCCTATTATTTTCCATATTTCCTCCCCTATTCTTAGCTTGACTTCAACCCTGTTTTCCTCTTCTTCCCTCCCTCTACCCTCCTTTATTTCTTCTATCTCTTTTCTTATACCTACTAGCATTTCTCCGCATGCTCTACCTTTCTTATTCCTCCTATTCGCTATTTGTACTCTCCAGCCAAATTCCTTTGGTAGTTTCTCTTTCATCTTCTCCCATCCTTTCTTATCCATCCATGTCTCCATCATAATAATCACATCCCATTTTTTTACCCCATCGCAAAAGTCTCTATTTTTATTTATTAATCCCGCTACATTCCAGAATACCACCTTCGTCTCTTCCCTCCCCCTCTTTCTTCCTCCCCTTTCTTTATGTCTACATCTTCCTCAACTCTGGATTCGCCTCCTGCCGCTCTCCCTCCCTCCTCCCATTTATTTTCCCCATCCTCCTCGCATTCTTTGTTTTTATTCTCTTCGTTGTGACCTATGAAAGTCTTCCCTCCCTTCCAGTCTGCCTTTGCTTTCGTTCCATCTCCATTCCTTGTTGTCCTCCCACATCTTTTGATAACCAATTGTCACTCTTTTTCCTTTCTCTCTCTTCTCTCTTGCTATCTTTCTTATCTCTGTTTGTATTTGTCTTTCCTGTTTGGTGAGATCGTCATCCAGAAAGCTTCCATATTTCCTTCCTAGTTCCTTCTTTTTCTTCATGATGTCTCTTTTAGCTTCCCAGTTTTTGCATTTCAAGAGTCTCATTTTGTATTCCCCGTTTCCTATTTCTTGTATTTCTTCTATGCTTCCTTCTGTATTGTTTAGTTCTTCCATCAACTTTTCGAAATTTTCTTTTCTCTCTTTAGCGTTTCTTAACTTCTCCTCCTTTACGATTATGTTATTTTTTCTCCTTCTTCTTTCCGTCATCTCCACACTTTTTTCTATTTCCTTCATTTTTTCTATCAACTCCCTGCCTTCATTCTCCTCTGCGCTCTTCATCTCTAATTTTTCTATCTTCTCCTCCATCGTTTTTACCTTTTCTTCTAGTGCCTTTCTCTGCCTTTCCCATATTTCCTCCCTTCTCTTCCATTCCTCTCTTACTCCCTTTATTTCGTTTTTTATTTCTTCTTTGTCTTTTTTCCT
>NW_020214408.1:0-3135 GCF_003070985.1 Temnothorax curvispinosus
TTCTCAGTAGTATTGTAATTTTGCTCGGCTTTTGATAGTACTCTGCTCGCATACGCCACGGGTTGATCTTGACCTATCTTTCCCTGTGATAGTATGGCTCCGATTGCGTAATCTGACGCGTCGGTCGTCACTACAAATTCTTAAGAGAAGTCCGGGTATTTTAATACCGGTGCTGTAGTTAATTTTTTTTTAAGTATTTTAAATGCGTTTTGTTGTTCTGCGTTCCACTCGAATTTGATATCCTTTTGGGTTATTTTTGTGAGTGGCTTGGCGATTGCTGAGAAATCTTTAATAAATCTTCGATAATATCTGGCTAATCCTACGAAAGCCTGGATGTCCTTTACCTTTGTTGGTCTCGAAAAGCTTTTTACTGCTTCTAATTTTGAAAGATCTGGCGAGATTCCGTTTTCTGTTATTACATGTCCGAGATACGTCACTTCTTTCCGAAGAAATTCGCATTTATCGGGCTGTAATTTCAAATTATATTTTCTCAGTCTTTTTAGCACTTCTATTAGGGTGCGTTCGGGGAGACGCTATTAGCGCTACCTAGCGCTACTGGCTGTTCGCGGAGCTCTATGATAGCGCTACTAAACGCTGTCGTGACGTCATTACTGGTAGTGTTATACGTCATAACTACTCGCTACCAACGCTCTTCCTTCCGAGGTAGTGCATTAATAGCGTTAGCGTTTACAGGCTCTATGAACAGCGCAATATTGAATGGTAGTGAATTGCGGCCCGGCGGCGTTTGAAGCAAAATAACTTGGCGGCGGCAAAGTTTGCCGATAATTTTCTCTTTCAGCAGTGGCGGAATTGGCGGGTGATAATTTATCAGCGGCGACGGCGAACGGCGCCGTTAATACATTTTTTTAACAATTTTAACTTTTCATAAATAATATGAACAAAAATAGCAAACAATAAATACTCAGCATTTGTTTTTAAAATACGATCACTTTATTAGCATTACTAATATCTTTTCTTTCACAAAAAAAAATAAAATTTATCTTAAAATGTTATTCCTGACCATCATACGTAACAAAAATAAAATGTAATTCACTGTATAACCATCAGATATCAGACTTCTTTCTGTCTTACTTATTAAACATTTCTTCACATATTAAGTTGTATAAATAATATGAATAATATAACTTATACTTAATGTAAAACTTACTGACTTTAAATACATATCTTTTATTAATTTGAAATAATTATCGAGAATAAATAATATTTTATTAAATTTTGATTATTTTAACGAAGAACGTTTTGCTGTGATAAGCAAACCTGCAGAAGAAAATGCGCGTTCAGATGCTGAACTTGTAATCGGTATGGCATAAATGCAGCATACCAATTTGTACAAATTCGGCAGTGACAACTTCATTTTATTCTACCATTGTAGAGGATGTTCGATAATAGATTCTGACATATGTAAATACTTTTTAACTTCGACAAGAATAGGATCTTCAGGAGGAATAATACTTGTATGTTTCGCAGCCAACTCCAATCGTAATTTTTTAACTCCAAGAAGCTCATACGACTTATTAAAATAATTAGCTTCTTTATTAGATGCCATATTATGAAAAAGTAAAACTATACGTGAGAATCTAACTTATTATATTGTTACGCCCGTGCTGGACACTAAGTAGAGAAGTCGCGGAAAGCTGTGAAGCGCGCTCCTTGACACCGGGAGTTTGTTGATGGATTTATTGATTTTTTGTCTGGCGGATTTTTGGAATCTGCACGCGTTCTGTTTTACGAGCTTGGAATAAACGCATTTCTTAAGTTCTTTTGAGTTCTTTTTTCTTTTGCGAGTTCCGCGAAATACGTGCGCGAGTGTGGAGTGCGCGATAGTGTTACGGCGGCAAGCTTACTCGACGAGCGTAACATTTTGGGGGCTCGTCCGGGATACGAGGCGACGAACGCAGTATCCCGAACAGGATGACGACCACGCACACCCCGCCGAGGACCCGTTCGCAGGCCGCGGCGTCGGCAACAACGGAGGCGGGCGCGACCCATCCGCAGGATGCGGGGGCGACGGAGGCAGAGGCGGGCGCTTTCGAAGCTGTCTACTTGGAGCTTCAAAAGCTGCGCTAGGAGCGGCGGCTGGAGCAGCAGGAGCAACAGCTTTTCCGCAGCGAGTTGGAGGCTCGCCTGAAAGAACGCGACGCTGCGGTGGCACGTCTTCAGGAGCAACTCGCCGTACATCAGCTAAGTCCCTCCAATAATGTTTCTCGCGGCGAAACTTCGAATGGCGACGCGTGAGATAGGCGCGGGTGAGGGCGCGTGTGCGGGGCGCGCCGCGTGCGGAAATTCGGTCGAGCCGCTGCGTGTGATGGGCACGGGCGAGGGCTCGTGTGCGGGGCGCACCGCGTGTGGAGGTTCGAGTGAGACGTCGCTCGGTTATAAATTAAAGCCCGACACGTTCGACGGGAGTGTTCCTCTGCGCGAATATTTAGCACAGTTCAATTTAATTGCGCAAGCGAATGGCTGGGAGGAATCTTCGAGAACCGTGGCTTTAGCCTCGAGCTTAAGAGGGAAAGCGCGTGCCGTATTGGATGAAGTAACCGAATTCGAAAGCCTTCGCTATTCTGAATTAAAGGCTAGGTTAGAGTTGCGTTTTGGCGAAGCGCATATGTCTCAAACGTTTTACACCCAGTTCACTAATCGGAGACAAAAACCCGGAAAAGATCTGCCCATTTTGGGAGCGGATTTAGAACGTTTAGCGCGTTTAGCCTATTCGGAATGCTCGGCCGAGGTGCGGGATAAGATTGCGTGCGCCCAGTTCGTTGCGGCGCTTTCTGACGGTTTCGTAAAACAAACTCTTCAGTTAGAGGGATTAACTTCCTTGAGAGCCGCCATAGAGAGAGCCATGGCAATAAAAGTCATCCAAGCGAATAGTTTTTCGCGGAAATTTGAAAGTAGAGATCTCGGAAAAGGCAGAGCTGGGGACGAAATTAAATCGGCGGGGAATGAGAAAGATGAAAAGAGTTCTGCAAATTTTAAGAAGAATTCGGGTTTCAGGACGAGATTCGGGCGTGAGGAAAAGGAGTGCTGGCAGTGCGGTGCCAAAGGGCACTTTCGGTCGGAGTGCCCTTCTCTAACTACGGAAGAGAAGGGAAACTCGGAATAGCCGAGCTCAGC
>NW_020214409.1:0-20173 GCF_003070985.1 Temnothorax curvispinosus
AAGTATCAGAAAAAAATTTGTTGCTTGTTTAGGTACTGGCGTATTGTCTGAATTTGTTGCTCTCGAAATATCCAAGTTCCGAATTTGTTGCTTGCAAAATAAGTACAAACAATAGCAACAAATTCAGACAATACGCCAGTACCAAATTTAAACGAGCAATAAATTTTTTTCTAATACTTTACTCTTGTAACTAGCTGCACGCTGAGGTTTTCCGCTATTGTTATACTTATTTTGCAAGCAACAAATTTGGAACTTGGATATTTCAAGAGCAACAAATGCAGACAATACGCCAGTACCAAATTTAAACGAGCAACAAATTTTACAAAATTTACTCTTGTAACTAGCTGCACGCTGAGGTTTTCCGCTATTGTTCATATTTATTTTGCAAGCAACAAATTTGGAACTCGGATATTTTAAGAGCAACAAATTCAGACAATACGCCAGTACCAAATTTAAACGAGCAACAAATTTCTTTTTAATACTTTACTTTTGTAACTAGCTGCACGCTGAGGTTTTCCGCTATTGTTATACTTATTTTGCAAGCAACAAATTTGGAACTTGGATATTTCAAGAGCAACAAATGCAGACAATACGCCAGTACCAAATTTAAACGAGCAACAAATTTCTTTCTAATACTTTACTCTTGTAACTAGCTGCACGCTTAGGTTTTTCGCTATTGTTCATATTTATTTTGCAAGCAACAAATTTGGAACTCGGAGATTTCAAGAGCAACAAATGCAGACAATACGCCAGTACCAAATTTGAACGAGCAACAAATTTCTTTCTAATACTTTACTCTTGTAACTAGCTGCACGCTTAGGTTTTCCGCTATTGTTTATATTTATTTTGCAAGCGACAAATTCGGAACTCGGATATTTCGAGAGCAACAAATTCAGACAATACGCCAGCACCAAATTTAAACAAGCAACAAATTTTTTTCTGATACTTTACTCTTATAACTGTCCGCACGCTGAAGTTTTTCGCTGTTATTTACACTTATTTTGCGAGCAACAAATTAGCAACAAATTTTTACGTTATTGTTATGTGTAATTCCGTTATTATATGTATATTGTCACGCTAACTTAATCTTCTTTTAGCGGAACATCGTTTTTTAAGAAAACTTACAGAGCAACAAATTTTTTTTTTTGGCAACTTTTTAGCAACAAATGAGCAACAAATAAATATATTAATTAGAATCAATTCTGCTCACTTTGTTCCGCTAACTTATAAGACGTGATATTCACGCATATCTTACCAAATTTTTCAACTTTGCAATTTATTTTTAAAACTATTTCTATACGGAAAGAACGGTTTTGCTGAAAATTAAAAAAATAAAAATTATGCTGATACAGATTTAAAAATAATTACATTAAACCATTAAAATAATTATGTAGAACGCTCAAGTATGATAATAATGTTGCTAAAAGATATTCTAGCATCCAACTCGAGACGTCCAATATAATGATTTAAATGGTCCAACATATAATTGTTTTCAGATCTATATCATAGCTAAATTTTTAAATACTTTAGCAAAATCATTTTCTCCGTGTAAGACAGCTCTGTACGTACTTCAAGTCGGTATCCGACGTTAAAACTTTATTGGAAGACGTTTTATGGTCAATCAAGTCGCAGGAAAAAAGAACGAAAAGAACATTAAAGCCCCCGCATAGTCAAAAATATTAGGAACAAGGAACAGATATTAGCGATTAGGAATAAGAAATTATGCAGGAATAAAGCTGGATGCACAATGAAAAACAGGCACTAGAAACAGGGAATAACACATGCAATAAATTTTTAACCTATTGGAAGCCGTACGTGTTTAGGTCGACTATATTCTGCCTTCTTTCTGCCGTTTGGCGTAGGTGTAATTAGGAAGGTAAAACAATCATCTCTTTAATCCGCTTCCTTGTGATTAAAAAAAATGAGCTAACGTGCGTCCCTCGCGTCATTGCGGTGAGACGTTTCCGCCGATTTTGATGCCCGAAAGGATTAATTCTTCTTTTTCTTTTCTTCTCTCTTCCCCGTTCTCTTTCGTCGTAGGCGCAGATACTCCCGGCGATTGGTGTACAATCGGCGCGTAAACGACTCTCCTACATGCGCGGTTTTTATGGCATCGTGCACACATGTCCACCACCTACACCGTTAAAGACGATGAGGCCGTTTCTCCTTCGTCGCGGCCGCTATTGAATCGCTTGACCCACTTTGATAAACTCGCGTCGGAATAACTCAATAGTACCGTGTCGCGAGCCGACATAAACAGTAATTATTATTCAACGTCCCCCGGGCCGCGGCGTTCCGGCTCGCGGGAGCGCGCGCGGTACACGTTATCGGTACGTGCATCAATTTATCTAGATGAACGCCCGCGTGTCCAGGGTGCACTAGACGTGGTTCTCACTGGAGCTTCGCGAAATTAAACGCGACGCCGTCGCAATTATTTTTCGTAGCGATAAGGAAGCGCACCATTACCCGAACCGCGCCGCGCAAGAATCTTGGCACGGGGCAGAATCTTGGGACGGGAAAGAAGATTCTACACGGGATTCATATCCCGGGAAACGTATTTTAAACGTTTTAAATTGACTTTTTCTCTCGATTTATCGATATTTCCATCGTGAATCTTTTAAGGATGACGTATTCCGCCGATTCGCATTGCTCTAACACGATATCTTTCTTAATTGACGGCAGGTATGGCGACAAGTATGTCATATAAACTGCAAGAGAATTGCGTTTTAATATTATACAAATTTGCAGTCGTCACAGATAATCGCATATATCTTTCGAGGAAACGCAGATATAGTTTAAAAAGTTGATAGTTTAAAGTGCTTTTATTATTGGACGATCGCGAAGTGATTACCGAGTATAACGAAATAATTGCAAAACATTTTCTTAAAAAACGTGTTTAAATACATGCATTCAAAGTTAATTTAGCGTACTTTTCTGGCTGCTTATTATTTAGTAATCTGCAAGACTTTTAATTACATTCCCCACTCCCTATTTTCCCGTGGCAAAATTTGCCGTCGGTTATGCTGACAAAATTCCATCTGCCGTCGCGTGGCGCCCTCGCGTTGTTATCAATAACTAACATCTCGCTGATATGTCTGATACATCTGATATGAGAAAAATGATAATTATATGCAAGTGTATATGTACGTATTGTGATAGACTTAGGCGCGTGTCACGTTCGGTCACGCACACAGCCATGCAAGATTCTCTTTATTTTTAAAAAGGTCTATTGACTCTCAATAATGCGTACTCCTGATACTGACGCATTTTAGAGCACGCGTAACGCCCGCGCACCTTACAAACGAAAAGAGACGACGTAAGAAAGGGAAGAGAGTGTGTTAAAAGGTTTAGCACGGCGGAAACGTTCGGTTTGCTCAGCCATGCGTATTTAGAATGTCCGATTTCCATATAGGTAGTTATTTTAATTTTTGTTTCTTGTTTGTATATATATACTTCATTTGTGTAGACTTTGTCTTGGAATGATAAATAAGTGAAAAAAGCGAACTGTGCAATGTCACTTTCATTCCACTTCTACTGTCTATGTAGAAGTCAATTAAGAATAATTCACTTTGTACTTATGTATTACACAAACAAATCTTTAATGAACTTTACGAATCGCGAAACTTCGAGAGCATCTTTTCGCACAACAAGGTAGGTAACTATATAGTAATTCTATAAAAGACATAAGCACGAATTTAAGGAATCTTATTTGCAAAAGTAATTAGCGGAGATACATTAAAGAAGTTTGTTACAGATTTGTTTTCTCTGCATTTTCTGGATCGTAAAAAGATACAGATATGTTGGAACGTTATTTTTCTTAGAAGCTTCAAAGTGTTGTTAAAGTACGTAAAAATTACAAATGTTTTATAAACCTAAATTAAGCCTCTTTGCCGCTATTGAATGCTCTCTCTAAAACTTCAAATGCCACGCAAAATTGTAATTCATAGCTCATCATGACAAACGACAAAAGATTACGTTTGTAAACGACGAAATTGATAGCTGCGATTTTTCAGCAATTATTCCGCTAAAATAGCGGTTCTACATCGTTCACGGTGTATACGTCACATTTACGAACGTTTCTAAATACAACGCTCGATCGGCCTTGCTGCACGAGGAGCCAAGGTCGCGTCCCAGATTTTCGCGAAAATTAATCACGAACTCCTGTCGGTGCCGATGCCGCGATTTTGAAAAATAAGCGAGCGCGCGATTGATTCACGCGCGTGCGCAATTTCTGACGCTTCCCTTCGATTACCATCCGACAGTGCTGCTCGTCTTTGCGTCATCAGGATCAAAATTATATAGAATATTCGGTAATCAGGTCAGTCGTTACAAGCGAAGCGATATGCTCCATCGAGAAATGAAGAGATCTATTAACGAAATCTTAACGAACTTTTAATCAGATCTCATGTTTTTTTGTAAATTTCTCAACAATAATCTAAATAATTAAATCGATATTAAATTTAATACTTGACGTTTGATATTTTGGTAACTACCCGTTTAAAATAACAGAGAAATCTACATAAGACGTCTAGATAACGTTTAACGAAATGTCTGAGAAATGGAACGTTTATTTCTCTCGTTTAAAACAATGAACATATGAAAGAGCGAAGGATAAAGTTGCTGAGACATAACTTAATCAATCATATATCTGAATTATTTATTAAGAATTAATTTTCATTATATACTTTTATAATATCGTGCATCTTTCATCAGTGGTGCACATATCTCTACATTACTTCTATATGTAGCGCGTTAAATTTTGAAGTCATTCCGCTGAATTCTGCGCTGATCGCGTCTCGCCTCGTCACACCGCGTGGAAACGATCCATCTCGTTCCGACGCGCGCTGAGTCCCGTCACCCCATCCGTTCAATCCGCGTCGATCCGCGCTCATACGTACGTCTCGTGCCAGTTATGATGAATTCGATTGGGTAATACCGGCGCGGTGCGCCGCGCCGAGGCATAAGAAATGACGCCATGGGACACGGTCTGTGGTTTTTAATACGCGTCCTACTTTCCGCTATCTCCTCACGGGCATGGTGCGGCGCGGGCGGGGCGGGGCAGGGCGGGGCGAGACGGACGGTCGGCCGGCCGACCGAGCGCGTGAGCGAGCGAGCGAGCGAAGTATCGCCTTCTCTCTGCATCTCCTCCTCCCTTGCGTCGCGACTCGTCGCGCTTCTCTAGTTACGCTCGCGCGTGAAGAAGCGTGACGCGATTGGCGCGTGTCGGTAGCTCAGCCTCTATCTCTCTACCATTCCGGTATGACTTTGCGTTACTATCTCTTTCCCTTTCACCGTTGCTATTTCCCTCTCTTTGTCGTACGCGTATCACCATACCTTCGCCAGTAGTGGTCGAGATAGACCGACGAAGAAGGAGAGATTCGCCAGGTAGACGGCGAGAAGAAGAGAGCTTGTGAGTTGCAGAGAGGGAACGGACGAAGAGACGATGGGATAGAGAGAAAAGAGGCAAGGAGGACGAGAGTGCGAGATAACGACGCGCGCGCGGCGCGTGTTATATGTATATGGCTAGAAGGACTGAAATTGAAAGTGGTCGTCCCACTCTCTGGCCTACTGACCTGATTACCCACTGACAATGACACGAATCCTTGCCTCCCACTCCCAATCTTTGTACTCTCCCGCGTCTCCCCTCCCGCCATCGTACCGACCTCTCCTCTCTCCCTCCGTCCTTTCTCAGCCGCGTACGTGGACGCGCGGGCGCCTTCTCGTATCTATCGCTCGCCCCGACGACGACGGTGGCGGTGGCGGCGGCGGTGGCGCAGGCGTCGTCCACGTCTACCACGAGGACGCGCAGGTAATGCTTTTTTATCTCGGTATCTATAAATCGTCGCGCCGCGGCCGCAGCCGTGCCGTGCAAATGGAGGTCGCGATGCGCGAAGGCCATGACGAGGGACGCAACAAGTGCATTTCCGAAATGACGCGGGTCGCCTAAAAAGGGAGCAACCCTGGTTTGATTCCCGGGAACGAGGCCGAACGTGATCGAGCCTTGCGATCCAAACACGAAAGAATTCGGGATCGCGCCGCGAGATGATGCATCGGCCCTCGCTCTGGCAAGGGGTAAAATTGATTTTTTTTCATCGAATTTATGAATTCACGAAGGACAAAACTTGGAATATTGATAATCGGGTTGGCTAACGTGTCCCAGTTTCGCTAGGACGGTTCCACAATCGCATGTATCCGAGCTGTATTCATATTTAAATGACCCACTTTGGGAATTAGAGATCCAGTTATGTATTGTTAAAACGCGCAAGATGCAAGTTTTTAGATAAATAGGGCGAATGAAACTTTGCTCTGATGGCATTGTACCAAAAGAGTAGGCGATAAATCCGTAATCCAGTCTAAAACGCTCCGCGTACGCTCATTTTCAAGCACAGTATGCAGCCAAAATCACCAAAGTCGAGCATTGCAAAGAAACGTCCAGCTATTAACAGCGTGATCGCAGTGATCGATGAGAGATCAATTTGACGATCATTCTCTTTAATGTTAACGATCCAACGCATTAACTCGAGAATAGTCATCTGTGGAAAGATTTTTATACTCCAGCGTTGAAAAATGAAGCTTATATCACAATTAAGTATGATCTTGATATCTTTTTACTGATCGAGAATCCACATAATATGGGGCATTCTGTGTGAAATTTTCACATTTTCACCCTGATCTAACTTCAATAATTTTGTCACTTTTTTCCGAGAAGTATTCTGAAAAAGAGAAGATACGTATTTTTTGGTTTGGGCATACGATCAATATTTCCGACAGTGTAATTTTTGTAAAAATTGAATTTTTCGGTAACTCTACTTTTTAAAACGTTAATATCTTCAAAATGTTCAATTCTATCGAAAAACGGTTCTGATAAAATTTGTTCAGTTTAAAATGAATTACATGATGTATATATTCTTTTTAATTTTTGGACAGTCTAAAGTTGTATTATACGATGTTAAAGAGGAAAAAATCGTTTTTCGTAAAGTTCGCCATTTTTTTAAATTAGAAACTAAATTTGTAAAAATTTTATTAAAAATTACGAAATTTTTAAGACCTCTTGGAGCATGGTAAGATTTTTTTCGAAAAGTTTTATTTAATTGAAGTTTTTGTAATAACCTGAATTCAACATTACTCGGACTAAAATAGTCAAAACGCATCCGTTAGTAGCAGATTAATATTATATATCTTGATATTGTGATGTTACGAAATAAGAAAACATTTTTCGGTGTCATATTTCATTAGCCAAAACGAATTTTCTGTACAAACCCTGTGTTACGTTTTCTAACTAATTCTATTTAATTAAACTATAGTACTCGATATTTTCAGTGCATTGTCCGAATTGGCAACGGAAAAGTTATCGCTAATAGTTATTTGTGTAACAAGTGTCGTAAGATGAAAATTCCCGGGTGCGGAATTTACGCACGAGCCGAAGGCGAGTGCGGTAACCGCACCCGGGAATTTTCATCTTTACACACGGCTTACACTCCCTATTTTATGTTGCAAGTTATGTTGGTCTATCACGCACGCGTAGCGTGCGTAATGAGGCACTTTCCATGCACGTGTTGCATAAAAGATATTTCCTTTTGAAAGATATAGCTTGACTTGTCACCGCGCGCGTGAGACCTGTGTGAGTATGTGATTTGCTATCTACAATGCTGATAAAAGCTAGATATATATTTATATTAATATTTTTATGTTGAAGAAAGCTACATCTAAAATAGTTTACAATTGTTTTTCTGCAACAGAATTTTGCTATTCAAACCATTTAAAATTAAAATAATTTAAAAAATATGTTAAAGTAACACAATTTGAACGTATTTATTAAATGTGTTAAAATTTACAGAAAAAGAGTGTTGATTTTACTCTATAACAGAAGTGGGAATAAAAATTTACAGAAAAAGAGTGTTGATTTTATCTTACTGCAATCTTAACTTCAACATAAAAGTTATGTTAATTGTACACAATGTTAATTAACCTCAAATTACGATCAGAATTACATTTCCTTTCTGTTGAAATATTTTAACATAATATCGGTGTTACCATTTAACACATCCATATTATATTAAATTAACACAAAAATTTGAGTGGACGTTTGGAACATGTGATTTATGTTATATTTAACACAAATTTTCCAACGGTGTGGGCCCAAACCAAAAAATACGTGTTTTCTCTTTTTTTCAGAATACTTCTCGGAAAAAAATTGTCAAAATTATTGAAGTAGGTCAGGGTGAAAATGTGAAAATTTCATGCAGAATACCCTATATATACTTTTCATTTAAAGGTTCTTGGGGGTCAATTATGTATCTTGAAACGAGGTAAAAATTATAAAAGTGAGAAAATTTACTAGAATACTTATGATTTCATTTGTCGAAATCTAGTATCTGTTTACTTTTGTAATTTTTACCTCGTTTCAAGCTAGATACAAGATAATCGACTCCCTAGGACCTAGGTTAATCTTCGCTCGGAATTCCCAACAGCCGAATAATTGACTTCGTTCTGGCGAGGCATATCAGATCAAGCGTATCAATTCTTTCTTATATAGCGGAACGAAACGTTTTGAAAACGGTTGCGTGCTCGTGGGAAGCGCGTCGGCGATAAATTCTAACGGATGGCACTTTCTCGATAAGAGGATCGGGAACAAATCGAATTACATAAACGTTTTAAGAGCGAGTATTTTTATAATACATACCAACTTTACTCATGCGTAGAAATGGCAGCCTCCTTTTTGTCGTACGTTAACTTCTCCTGTCTCGTCTGTGGCTCATTAAACATATATCGTTTATTGAAACACTCTCATGAGATGTTTTTACTGTCGTGCCCCGTTGACGAAATCCCGTCTTACATTTTAATTCACTCGCTATGTGAGGTAATCTCTGCGGCAGCGTGTCTTTTTTTAGAAAGGGCTCTGGGCCCAAAAGTGTTGTACGCGTACAAAACAGAAAGATCAAAATCGTTAATGTCGATGAGTTTAGAAAAACCAACGAACTCCTATAAGTAATTTAATTATTATTCTTAACATAGCCTTCATTCTTAGGAAAAAAATACGTAGTGTATTCTTAATTGTAACGTATGCAAAAATTTATAATATTTTAATTATTTATTTAATGCCCGATCATTGTGCAGCGTTTACATTATATAATAAGGGATGATAGGGAAAAGTAACCAGAGTAAACTGAGAAAGAGTGTCAGGGAAAAGTTTGCTACGTTTAGAAATTGCTTCTAGGAGGAGAGATCTAATACAAATCTTGAAATGCTGCGAAACGACGTATTTGGTTACCAAAGACTATGTTAGGTGCTTTCTTGAAGCATGGTTAAGTAATATTGACAAGCGAAATTTCGGCCCTTCTCAGACAGGTTAGTATGATTATCTCATTTGAACATCCGCAGAAGAAAACAGGATGCGGGCACTTCTTGCCCGCTTATCGCCTGGCAATACTATATTACTTCTCTCAGAGTTAATGAAACGCGTCGTTCATGCAAAAGCATTTCTTCGCAGCGCTTCCGTGTACTTACAGTACAGGATAGCGCACTCAAAATAGAACGTTTTACCTTACTGACTTGCGCGCCAGTTGAATGCCGAAGTCATTATCACTTGGTCATGATCCGGCACTAACATGGCCCGCGACAATTTTCCCGCGGTAATCATTTCCAGCGTCTATAAACAACATGGTGCAGAGTACTCGGAGTATGCGGCGTTACCGGTCTCGGGATACAGTGTTGCGGCTACATTAATTCCTGATAATTGCATATTGCTTTTATGAGTAATGCTCCATCTGCATTTACGCTTTGCGATTCGGTATGCTCTCAAAGCAATTGGGCGAGAATTACGTATATGTGGGGCACGGTACGTTAAAGAAGTTATTTTTTAAAAACTATATATATATAATTTTTTTTCCTTCTCCATGATCTAGCTAGGGCAATTTAGGCGAAAAATAACTTACTCGGTATTTGTTTCTATATCTTACTTTTGCAAAATTACGTGTTTTACTCTTACGAGGCAATTTTTTCTTCTCAATCAATAAAATACAAGCATAAACCGTTAGATAGAAACTGATACCGAGTAAGTTATTTTTCGCCTAAATTGCTCTAGCAGAAGAAAAAAAAATTAGAAAGAAATATTGTTTCCAAGTTCAATCCATATTTACAATTTCTATGACTGTTACAAGTTTCAAGAAATCAAGAGATTGATCGAATTTTTCACTTCGGATTTGGTGCGTCGATAGCATACCGGGCCTACAATAAGTCGGCGACCAATTCACGACCCCCGGGGGCCTCTCCACTCTTGCTTTCGGCGCTAAGGAGGCGCTCTTTCAGTAGGATTTCATAATCCTTTTTCCAACCCGGGCGAGCCGCAACCGGCCCACGAAGTGCACACACACACGCGTTCCCACGTACCTTTACTCTTCTAACAACTGCGTGTCGCGAGAACTATCTATACGTACTTGTGTATATGTATGGATGTGTACGTGGCCAAACGCGATTCTCGTGCGTCCGCCTACTTTCGCTAGTTTGCATAAGAAACGTACGTTGAATTAAGAAACCGAATACGCGTATTCGGTTAGCGCATTCGATAATACATCCCGGGTAACGCGGTCTCTAACAAATATATCTTCTTTTTTTCCGTTACTTTAAATATTTATCCGTGACGAAAGCGAAAGTTAGAATCACGAAATCAGATTGGTCCAGATAGGTGAATAATTGAATGTCTACTAATCTTTTGAAGACGCAATTTATGTGATAGAAGCCTTGCCATTTCATGATAATGATGAGATCAAAACTTGAAGAAAGTGTTAATATACCGACTATTTTTTGCATAAATTATTTATATCGAATTAGATAATTTTGGTTGGTATCAATTTCTCTATAGATTCTCTTATTGTGTTTTAATTTGCGCATCTCGACTTTCGAAATGGTGAAATTGTTGAACTGCCAAACTTTCTCGTCTTAAAAGTTTTCGCGTTGAGATCGACACTGGTTGATTTTTCGGAACAATTTACGAACAAAAGTGAAATTGTACATATTTTCCCTTTGATTGCAATCAACGCCTGTGGTTTCTTGTTCATTATATATATCTCCTCCTTAAACGTTTTACATTTTTCGATAAAAGTGAAGTGTTACGAAAAAATACAGTTAATAATTAATAATAAATTATAAATATAGATATAGGTGTTGAAATAATTTTTAAATTTTTTTCGAAAATGCACTGAGAAAAAAACTTGTTAATCGCAAAAAATATTTAGTCCGATACGAGCAACTAAACATTAATTGAATTAATTAATTCTTGATTAAAACATTTTAAAGGTTGACTTGAATGCACTATACCTTTTTTAGTGCAACTTAATAATAATTGTTGAAACAACTAATGTTTAGTTAACTAACTAACATGTTTAGTTGTTCGTATCGGACTAAATATTTTTTGGGATTAAAAAATTTTTTTTCTCACAATCAGTGTGGAACAATTCTTATTATATATAGGTATTACTTATTATTTTATATTTATACGTTCTATTTTAGATACTATTTATCATTCTATATGCAAGAAACCGTGTTTTTGAAATAAGTTTTTCTTTCACGAAACCTTTGATCGTTGAAGAATATTATAAGTTTAATCTGAAAAAATTATATGATTACAATTTCGGCAAATTTGCATGCGCAATTTTTGATTTGTTGTTAAGAGAAGAAAGTTGTCAAGATATATAAGTCGCAAAAAATTAGTCCAGTCCCTGCGGTATCGGTGCACTCTCGTTCATTGAATGCACGCTACATCGCGGAGCTTTGCAGCCGCCCGCCGGCGCCGCGGCTGCATAAATCTGAACGCGTATCTGACTCGAGCGAGCAAAGGTTTTCCCGTATGAAAATCGAAGGACGCTCGGTGTTCAGCCTCGCGTTTTCCGCACGCGCGTCGCGTGTGGGGGCGCTCGAAATACATGAAAAAAAAGAGCGAGTGCGCGCCACGCATTATCACCCCATCCACGCCATTTCAATGGAGGTCACCCAGTGAGTTAAGTGGGTCTCGACCACTTGGTTAGTGTGTCATGGCGTACTTGTTGCTGAATAAACTTAATCTCAATAGCGCAGTTAATAAGCCAATCGCGACAGGCTCACGCGATCCTCTTCCCTTCTTCTACCCTCTCTCTCCCTTTCTCTCTCTCTCTTTCACTCTTTCTCGCGCTCTCTTATTTCCCATTCTACATAGGCATTTTTCACAAATGTTTTTTTCAAGGGTGTCGGGCTGTTATGATCGAAAGGATGACGAGTTATTTTAGACCGAAGACTCGGCGAGGGTTTCGCGCGAAAACAATTTTGCGACGATTCATCTATTTTTGTAATATTAAACAGCGCTATTTAAAATTAATCCCACGTTAATTATTTATACTCAAGGTCGTGTGTCTAATATTGTCAATAATGCATTTTAAAGACTAGAATAGTGATTCTACATTTAAATTAATCTCAACATATATCTCAACAGTATTTTAGGATTTTTAACTGATATATATTTTTTTATTTTTCGACTGAAAAATTTAATGAATTAAGTATAATTTTATGAATTATGTTGTTTGCATAGCATCAAATTTTAATACTGCGAATTCTTTAATGTTGATTTTCGGAGAAATATTTAATTACGAAGATCCTCTTCTAAAAAGGAGATGTGAAGTTTATTGTTGTCGCTTTTCCGCGATGCCGATTGGTTCTCTTGCTGCGCTTACTTCATTTGCAGCTGTCATTGTATATTTTGACAGTTGTGTGTATCAAGGAGTTAATAGTGTAATAGTAATAGCATAATGTTAAAGCTAAATAGCGCGCGCGAAGCACGCGTCTGTAGTGTCTAGTATATTAAAAATTAGATTTGTTGCAAACAACGCTTCGAAGAATGTAAAGTCCAAGTATAAACAAAACTTTGTTTCTCAATTAAATTCAAGTGAATTTTGCTTTATAAAATTTAAGAAGAACAGAAAATTCTAATTGCTAAAATATATGACATCAAAGATGGGAAAACTAAAAATAATTAATCAAATTTTTGCTAAAAAAAAGTTAACTTTGTGTTTATCAAAGAATTATTGCTGATCTCATTGTCAGTATATCGATTCGTGTATTCAAGAGTAATTCGTTCAAGAGTAATTGAACATTTAAATGAAAATGCGAAATGTTATTGTTACAAAATATTGTCGGAGAAAAATATGAAATTAGCTGCATTGTTTTTCTTTTACTCTTATTCGAGTGTCGCTTTTTTTACATCGATGAAGCGTGCAATAAGTTCTACATGATTTCAAAAATAATTTACTAACAATATTGAGGGAAGGTTTAATCTTCTGTTCCGTGACACGCAAAGCTCCTTAGTGTACACCTGAGCTCTCAGTCAAGAATTAAGCTCCTCGACGTTCCTGTAATAACGCGATCCAAACACGCGATGGACGATGTGTCTTATGTCTTTTTCCAGAAGCGCAATTACGTTACGATCACCAAACGCGCCTAGTGCACGCTGTATAAGTTAAATTAGTTGTTTGTTACTAACATTAAACCTCAAAACAATCAGCATACTATTTTTTATATCTGCGATATAATAAGAAAGAATAGAAGATAACATAATGGGGTCACAATTAATGGCGTCGTACAATTAATCACACAACATGAATCAAATTAAGCGATTAAGAAATAAAATTTCAGCTATGTATTAGAGACATTTAAAACAAGTATCGAGATACTTGTTTAAAAAAAAAGTTTATTGCGTCGTCGTAACACGATTAGCGGCCGATTCAAGCGATTGCGAATGTTTCGAAAAATCTATATATTTGGATTTTATAAAATTCAATCGTCCTGTCACTCTTATCGTCGTATCCCATCCATTCAGATCGCCCGACTACCTCGGTGACCCCGTTTCGCCCACCGGCAGTCGATTTCGCGAGCTCGCAATTTCTGTAACTCACGTACACGCGGCTATCGATTATAGAGCTTAAGGCTGATTGTTCACAAGAGACGCGCGCGAGTAGGCTTATAACTATAATTTCAGACCGGCGCAAATGGAATCACAGCATATTTTTCTCTTTTTTTTTATTATTAATTATATATTACTGTACTGCGCTAAGTCTGTGACGAAACGGAGTAAAATAATGTTGCATTACTTTGGATATATTTAGTAATACGGATTTATGTCTCCTTGGGGTTGATTTTGTTTCTGGAATAAGATTTGTGAAAATAAACATGCCTGACCACATCGTTGTTAAATTGCAAATGTATAAAAGGTTTTTCTAAATAATGCGGAAAGCCGAGATAAACAAGCAAAATTATAATTTATGAAGAATTAGATGAATATTATGCCATTGTAAAATAATTCGACTAATAAAAATTATATGTAGTACTGTATATTATACAATATATGAATAGAGGAAAGTCCCCTATTATGAGATAGGCTCCTAATATGCGCTTTCTGCTAAACTAATAGGCCCTATCTGTTGGTTCCACCATGAACTTATTGCCTTTGGGGTAAAACCTATTTAGTGAAAAATTCATTGTTTGCCACTGATAAAAAAATATAGTTTAAAAATACCATAATTTTACTATAATTTATAGTATCCTGCGGTGCCAAGCATATAAAATAGTACTCTTTACTTAAAAAACATAGTTGATATAACGTGAAAATATAGTTCGTAAAATTATAATATTTATTTCGTATAACGATATGGGTATGGTTGTTATTACTAAAAAATATTGTTAAATTTAACATAAGATTATAAAATACGAATAACTATTCGTATTTTAAATCGAATAATACTAGTAGTATAAACGAAAAATACGAATAATACACTAGGAAAAATGTTTTGTTGTACGAACCAAAATTTTATATATATGTATATAAATTATAATATATATAAACATTATATATTTAAATTATGTGTATATACTATGTGGAGTAGGTTGTCAGAAGTGAGAACGTTCTAACTGACAAGCTTGAATGCTGGAGAAAACCCGCTGAGCTGCCCTAGATATAAGGGTCGATGTCGAATCTTTCTTACGAGAGAAAATACCGGCAATGCGCCGCGTAGCGGGCGCGAGCCGAACTCTCTTGCCGCACGCGCCCTTGTATACATAAAATATACTAAATTGTTTGGTTAGGAGGACAAGGCAGTTTTGTTAAAACTACTATAATATTTTGTTTTGTTGGAGACACTAAATTTTTTTTCCCAGTGTACTAGTAGTATAAACTATATACGCATGGTACCGAGAAGCAATGAAACTTTTTACTATAAATTATAATAATTTCGAATCTTATATAGTAAATATGATTCATATTACTATAGTATTATTAAAGTTGCGGTGACTTTATTCGAATAGTAAAATGATGTATTATTCTATTCTTTCATTTTTACTATATAAGATTCGAAATTATTATAATTTATAGTAAAAAGTCTCATTGCTTCTCGGTACCATGCGTATATAGCTTATATTACTAGTATTTTAGTACAATTTACTATTAAAATGAGTACTCCGACTATAATTTTTTTACCATGCAATTATAGTCAATTTTATCATCGATTTTTTTATGATCGTGCGTGTAGTCGTTGCAGAGAAAGAAATTGTGAAATTGGATGTTGTCAAGTGTCATGGATATGAGTCTTTAAACTTTGTTTATTATATAATTAATAAATATTTGGCAATAAGTTTTGCATGCAGCGATAGAGTAAGGTCGTATTAATAGGAAAGTACGGGATATGTTGAGTTGCTCAATTGTAGAGATTAGATTTAGTGATCGTGAAACGCAAGGCGTGGTGCTCGTAACATATGAGATACTCAGGGTACTCCTGGGTTGCTGGAGTATGAAAGTTATTGTATAGTAATAAAAGAAGAGAAAATACTATATTAACGTTAAGGGAAGGTTTATACGAATTTATAAGACTGTGCTGACCTTGATTTGAGAGGGAATAGTGTAGGGGGAAGATTAGGTACAATATTGAGTATAAGTGGGTTTACGATTGTTGCAAATATGCTTCTGCATCACATGTGTATTTGAGAAACATTAAATAAAGGTTTTTAATAGTAATACTGATGTATTTTGCACTTTATTAACGATTTCCCGGGGTCTCTCATATTAGGAGCACACTTTTGCGATTTTGCCGAAAGCTCATTTTTCACATTTTTCTAATTTTCAGCAAAATTAATATTTAAATTAAATTTTTATTTCAGCATCTTAAAGCTCATTAAATTCCCTTCAAAATGACCTACTATATTTTTCAATTCTGCCCATAGACTTCCGGCAATCACACAAAATAGATATCTCATAATCGGGTACTTTCCTCTATATAAATGCCATTTGAAAAAATATAATGCATAACGAGTATTTCACCAAAAATGTTTCTTCTCTATTTTGAAAATTTCTAATACTTTTTAATATTAAGTAACGTTTATACACTGAAAAAAAAGTTGTTAACTTGACTAAATATTTTCAACTGATTATTATTTTTAATTGAAATATTTAAGTATTTGAGTCAAATTACGTCATGTTAGATTTAATATGTCGTATTTAATTTAAATACATAAATATTTCAATTAAAAAAATTATAAGTTGAAAATATTTAGTTAAGTTAACAACTTTTTGTCTCAGTGTATATTACTTTTTTACATTATAATTCACAAATTATATACAATAAATTAAACGTTTTTTTATGGTATCCTTATGGGGAAATTTTTGGCACGTAAAGAATTAATAATAGACATGACGTTCGCACCGTGGCACGCTAATGATGATAACAGCCGGTTTTGTTAGAGAACCACGACCCAGGGCAAGAAAGAAGAATTATCTTTAGTATATACGTCCGCCGTGGCGTGCTGGTTTGTAGCAGATCGCTTCAGTTTCGTGTCTCTCATGATTTGAGACCCTGAAAAGGAGGGAGATCGGGAGAAGGACGGACGAAGAGTCGATACGTCGAGTATATCGAGATGATTTCGCGACAGCCCCGAATCCACCATGGTGTTTCAAAGGCAGACTGAGAGTGACCTTGGGCCTGATTTTGCTTTGCCGATCCGTTTTGACGGTATTATGGCGCTCCTCGATCGTCTGCGGCCGCAAAAACCGCAAGTCAATGTAATCACCAACGTACGGCCGCGCAAAGCGTCCCGCGATAGTTCTAAAATCACTCGATCGGATTATTATTAAGCACGTAAAAAGAGGAAGAGATTCGTGGTTGACTGATCGCGTGGCGGCTACTCGTGTAGAGTTTTACAACTGGCCAGTATTGGGCCATTACTACCAGATTTTTTTCTATTGTGTCCATTGGCAGTTAAAGTACTGGCCCAATCAGATGATAACTTGAACCCAAGAATAGCGAACGATAAATGGTCCACGAATGTCAAATAAAAGTTTAGCCTTACTTAAAAAAGTAAGTATGTGAAAAACTTATTACCATAAGTATACCATTTTTACATGATGCTGATTGTTTTCTTACTTTGCTCACTGTGACTATCAATGCGATAACTGTTTTTTTTATCATTCTCAATCCTTTGCCCTTGACAGGGCGTGACGACGTTTTATGGTGACGTCATAGTGACACTTCTTGCTCGGTCGCTCCAAGTCCGCCGGTCCATTGCCAAGTAAGTCGCCCCGTAGATAGATCTCCCCATCAGGGGCCGCTGGTCCACCCATCTGCTTGGTGATCTTTCTCTTGGTCTCTTTCCATTGATCCTTCTCTCCTTCACCATTGTGTCTCCTTGTCTGGCTATGTGTTCAAAGTAGTGGAGGTAAGCCTGACTGATGCGCTTGAGGAGTCTTATTCTGATGCCTAGTTCTTCCAGCACAGACATATTAGTCCGGTGTGCAGTCCACGGGATCCGGAGGATACGTCGGTACACCCACTTCTCAAAACCCTCTATCCTCTTTCTGTCCGCCTGCTTGATGGTCCATGTCTCAGCTGCATAGGTTGCGATGGGAAAGATGAGGGAGTGCACCAGTTGTAGTTTGGTGTTCTTCGTGATGATTCTGTCCTTCCATATTTTGCTCAGTTTTATGGTGGCTGCCCTGACCATAGCCGTCCTTTTTCTGATTTCATCCCAACATCCTTCTCCGTTGGTTATCATAGAGCCCAAGTAGACCATTTTCTCAACGACCTCAAATCCAGACACTTCCCTCACATTGGGCTGATTATCCATCTGTCTGTCGATGATCATGATCTTTGTCTTAGCTCGGTTAATTTCCAGACCATACTCCCTACTGGTCAATGTGAGTCTCTCTATGAGAGTTTCCATCTCTTACGCGGTAGCAGCCAGAATTGTCGTGTCGTCGGCATACCTCAGGTTGCTGATTCTTCTCCCCCCGACGGAAATTTCTCCTTCCCAATCCTCAAGCACTTTCCGCATTATGTACTCTGTGTAGATGTTGAAGAGGATGGGTGAGAGAATACAGCCCTGCCTTGTGCCCGTTTCTGCTTTGAAGTTGCTGGATGTTGTTCAGTTGACCCAAACAGCTGCTGTGTTGTTCTCATATAGGCTTCGCACAAGTGCCACCAGGTGCCGCGGCACTCCCATTTTCAGCAGAATGGTCTATAGGGGTGTCCACTTCACTGAGTCGAACGCCTTGGTGTAGTTGACAAAGCAAAGAAAAACCTTGACGTTGAACTTCCTGGCTTTTTTTTACGATTTGGCGAACATTCAGGATTTGCTCCCTAGTGCCCTTCCCGGGAATGAAGCCACACTGTTCCTCAGCTATTTCCGGGAGCAGGAAGCTTTTTAGCCTGTTGTAAAGGATATGTAGGATTTTGCTCGCGTGAGGAATAAGAGTCACTGTCCTGTAGTTGTAGCAATCAGTGGGGAAGCTCTTCTTGTATATCGGGATGAAGATCGAGTGACGCTAGTCGTCGGGCCATCTTTCTGTCCCCCAGATGATGTTGCATAGATCCAGCACCGCATCTACTCCCGCCTGGCCCATGGCTTTGACACTTCTGCGGTTATGCCATCTTCCCCGGTTATGCGACTTCCCATTTTTTAACTGTCCGATCGCTTTTTCCACCTCCGAACGCAGAATAAGAGGCTTCAGCTCCAACTTATGGGGCCCGCATGTGGGGCCAAGCAGGCCATGGTTGTTCTTGAACAGGTTGGCGCAGTACTGTTGCCATGTTTCTGCAATGCCTTTTGGGTCCATGATTTTTGTGCCATGCTCGTCCCTGATGACTTGGGTTTGAGGCTTGAATTCCCTGGTCAGGTACTTGATAGTTTTGAAGAGCTCATGGGACTCATGTCGATTGGTGTGACGTTCAATATCAGAGCATATTTTTTTTAGGAATTTGTTTTTGTTCTGATTACATGCTCGCTTGATGACATTCTCTTATCTGTTAACTGATCCGGCGTAGTCGATCCGCGTTGTCTGCGTCACCCAAATTACTTCTAATGCGTCGTCTCTCCTCCACCAGTTGCAAAGTTGCGTCGGTCATCCAGTTTTTCTTTTTCCGGATTTTGATTGTTCCGTTCTCCCTGACTGCCTCCCCGATCCATTTTTTGATGTTTTTTTATAGCCGTTATTAATTGCAAGCAAGTTATTTCATGTTACAGACAGGCTTTATCAAGTCGAAATACATTAAAGATAATAAATAAGTTTTTATCAAAAGAAATAATTATTTAACTTTAATTTCATACACATATATTATGATTTTAACCGACTTCAAAAAGAAGGTTCTCAATTCGGCGAATATGTATGTGAGTATATCCACGATTTTCTCTGAAACTACTGGGCGGATTTGGATGCGGTTTTCACTGCCCTATAGAGCAATCCTCCTGGAAGGTTTTAGTGCATAAAATATCATGTTAGAACATCAGGGTACGGAGCAGTAAGGAAATATGCGATAGTAATTACAACTAATAAATTATTATTTTATATTCATATTAATTGAATGAAGCATTAATAAAAAAGTACACACACGCGCACACACACACACACACGCACGCGCACACACACACACATATGGAGGGATAAAAGTCATAGTGGTGTAAGTCAAATTTTTTTAAATTTTTTTTTGCGTGCATAGATGCAATCTATACAATATATAAATTGCATCTATGCACACAAGAAAATATTTTTAAAAATTTGACTTATACCACTGTTTTTACCCCTTCATACATATATATATATATATATATCTGTAATCTAACACTATATATATATATATATATATATATATATATATATATATATATATAT